>NW_026622775.1:75582459-75594959 GCF_023065955.2 Ursus arctos | reverse complement strand
CCGGTTAGGGATAGGGTTAGGGTTAGGGTCAGGTTAGGGTTAGGGTTCGGGTCAGTGTTAGCGTTCCTCTTAGGTTTGGGGTTAGGGTTAGGGTTAGGGTGAGGTTCGGGTTAGGGATTGTGTTTGGATTCGGGTTAGGTTTTGGGTTAGGGTTAGGTTTAGGTTTAGCGTTCGGGTTAGGGTTTGGGTTCGGGTTCGGGTTAGGGTTCGGGTTCGGGTTAGGGTTAGGTGTTCGGGTTCTGGTTATGGTTCGGGTTAGGGTTAGGGTTCGGGTTAGGGTTCGGGTTAGGGTTAGGGTTAGGGTTAGGGTTCGGGTTCGGGTTAGGGTTAGGGTTAGGGTTAGGGTTTGGGTTAGGGTTAGGTTTCGGGTTAGGGTTAGGGTTCGGGTTAGGGTTCGGGTTAGGGTTAGGGTTCGGGTTAGGGTTAGGGTTAGGGTTAGAGTTCGGGGTAGGGTTAGGTTTCGGTTTAGGGTTAGGGTTAGGGTTCGGGTTAGGGTTCGGGTTAGGGTTAGGGTTAGGGTTAGGGTTCGGTTTAGGGTTAGGGTTAGGGTTAGGGTTCGGGTTAGGTTAGGGTTCGGGTTAGGGTTAGGGTTAGGGTTAGGGTCAGGTTTAGGGTTTGGGTTCGGGGTAGGTTTAGGGTAGGGTTAGGGTTCGGGTTAGGGTTAGGATTATGGTTCGCGTTAGGGTTATGGTTAGGTTTCGGGTTAGGTTTAGGGTTAGGGTTAGGGTTACGGTTAGGGTCGGGTTAGGTTTACGGTTACGGTTACGGTTAGCATTCGGGTTAGGGTTCGGTTTAGGGTTATGGTTAGGGTTAGGATTAGGTTTCCGGTTAGGGATAGGGTTAGGGTTAGGGTCGGGTTAGGGTTAGGGTTCGGGTCAGTGTTAGCGTTCCTCTTAGGTTTGGGGTTAGGGTTAGGGTTAGGGTGAGGTTCGGGTTAGGGATTGTGTTTGGATACGGGTTAGGTTTTGGGTTAGGGTTAGGTTTAGGTTTAGTGTTCGGGTTAGGGTTTGGGTTCGGGTTCGGGTTAGGGTTCGGGTTCGGGATAGGGTTAGGTGTTCGGGTTCTGGTTAGGGTTCGGGTTAGGGTTAGGGTTCGGGTTAGGGTTCGGGTTAGGGTTAGGGTTAGGGTTAGGGTTCGGGTTAGGGTTAGGGTTAGGGTTAGGGTTAGGGTTAGGGTTCGGGTTAGGGTTAGGTTTCGGGTTAGGGTTAGGGTTCGGGTTAGGGTTCGGGTTAGGGTTAGGGTTCGGGTTAGGGTTAGGGTTAGGGTTAGGGTTAGGGTTCGGGTTAGGTTAGGGTTAGGGTTAGGGTTAGGGTTAGGGTTCGGGTTAGGGTTAGGGTTCGGGTTAGGGTTCGGGTTAGGGTTAGGGTTCGGGTTAGGGTTCGGGTTCGGGTTAGGGTTCGGGTTAGGGTTAGGGTTAGGGTTAGGGTTCGGGTTTGGTTTAGGGTTAGGGATAGGGTTAGGGTTCGGGTTAGGGTTCGGGTTAGGGTTAGGGTTCGGGTTAGGGTTAGGGTTAGGGTTAGGGTTCGGGTTAGGGTTAGGGTTAGGGTTAGGGTTCGGGTTCGGGTTAGGGTTAGGGTTAGGGTTAGGTTTCGGGTTAGGGTTAGGGTTCGGGTTAGGGTTCGGGTTAGGGTTAGGGTTCGGGTTAGGGTTAGGGTTAGGGTTAGAGTTCGGGTTAGGGTTAGGGTTCGGGTTAGGGTTAGGGTTACGGTTAGGGTTCGGGTCAGGGTTAGGGTTAGGGTTAGGGTTAGGTTTCGGGTTAGGGTTAGGGTTAGGGTTAGGGTTAGGGTTAGGGTTCGGGTTAGGGTTCGGGTTAGGGTTAGGGTTAGGGTTAGGGTTCGGGTTAGGGTTAGGGTTAGGGTTCGGGTTAGGGTTCGGGTTAGGGTTCGGGTTATGGTTAGGGTTAGGGTTAGGGTTCGGGTTCTGGTTAGGGTTCGGGTTAGGGTTAGGGTTATGGTTAGGGTTCGGGTTCGGGTTAGGGTTAGGGTTCGGGTTCGGGTTAGGGTTCGGGTTCGGGTTCGGGTTAGGGTTAGGGGTTCGGGTTCGGGTTAGGGTTAGGGTTAGGGTTAGGGTTCGGGTTAGGGTTCGGGTTAGGGTTCGGGTTAGGGTTAGGGTTCGGGTTAGGGTTAGGGTTAGGGTTAGGGTTCGGGTTAGGGTTAGGGTTAGGGTTAGGGTTAGGGTTCGGGTTAGGGTTCGGGTTAGGGTTAGGGTTAGGGTTAGGGTTCGGGTTAGGGTTAGGGTTAGGGTTAGGGTTAGGGTTCGGGTTAGGGTTCGGGTTCGGGTTGGGGTTAGGGTTAGGTTTAGGGTTAGGGTTGGGGTTAGGGTTCGGGTTCGGGTTAGGGTTAGGGTTCGGGTTAGGGTTAGGGTTCGGGTTAGGGTTAGGGTTCGGGTTTGGGTTAGGGTTAGGGTTAGGGTTAGGGTTCGGGTTCGGGTTAGGGTTCGGGTTCGGGTTAGGGTTCGGGTTCGGGTTCGGGTTCGGGTTAGTGTTCGGGTTCGGGTTCGGGTTAGGGTTAGGGTTAGGGTTAGGGTTCGGGTTCGGGTTCGGGTTGGGTTAGGGGTTCGGGTTCGGGTTAGGGTTAGGGTTAGGGTTAGGGTTCGGGTTAGGGTTCGGGTTAGGGTTCGGGTTAGGTTTAGGGTTAGGGTTAGGGTTAGGGTTAGGGTTAGGGTTCGGGTTAGGGTTACGGTTAGGGTTAGTGTTCGGGTTAGGTTAGGGTTCGGGTTAGGGTTAGAGTTAGGGTTAGGGTTCGGGTTAGGGTTAGGGTTCAGGTTAGGGTTCGGGTTAGGGTTAGGGTTAGGGTTCGGGTTCGGGTTAGGGTTCGGGTTAGGGTTAGGGTTAGGGTTAGGGTTCGGGTTCGGGTTAGGGTTAGGCTTAGGGTTACAGTTCGGGTTAGGGTTCGGGTTAGGGTTCGGGTTCGGGTTCGGGTTGGGGTTAGGGTTAGGTTTAGGGTTAGGGTTGGGGTTAGGGTTCGGGTTCGGGTTAGGGTTAGGGTTCGGGTTAGGGTTAGGGTTCGGGTTAGGGTTAGGGTTCGGGTTTGGTTTAGGGTTAGGGTTAGGGTTAGGGTTCGGGTTCGGGTTAGGGTTCGGGTTCGGGTTAGGGTTCGGGTTCGGGTTCGGGTTCGGGTTAGTGTTCGGGTTCGTGTTCGGGTTAGGGTTAGGGGTTCGGGTTCGGGTTAGGGTTAGGGGTTCGGGTTCTGGTTAGGGTTAGGGTTAGGGTTAGGGTTCGGGTTAGGGTTCGGGTTAGGGTTCGGGTTCGGGTTAGGGTTCGGGTTAGGGTTAGGGTTAGGGTTAGGGTTCGGGTTAGGGTTAGTGTTAGGTTCGGGTTAGGGTTCGGGTTAGGGTTCGGGTTCGGGTTCGGGTTAGGGTTAGGGTTCGGGTTCGGGTTAGGGTTCGGGTTAGGGTTAGGGTTAGGGTTAGGGTTCGGGTTCGGGTTAGGGTTAGGGTTAGGGTTCGGGTTAGGGTTCGGGTTTGGGTTCGGGTTGGGGTTAGGGTTAGGGTTAGGGTTAGGGTTCGGGTTCGGGTTAGGGTTAGGGTTCGGGTTAGGGTTAGGGTTCGGGTTAGGGTTAGGGTTAGGGTTCGGTTTCGGGTTAGGGTTAGGGTTCGGGTTCGGGTTAGGGTTCGGGTTCGGCTTCGGGTTCGGTTTAGGGTTAGGGTTCGGTTTCGGGTTAGGGTTCGGGTTCGGGTTAGGTTTAGGGGTTCGGGTTCGGGTTAGGGTTAGGGTTAGGGTTAGGGTTCGGGTTAGGGTTCGGGTTAGGGTTCGGGTTAGGTTTAGGGTTAGGGTTAGGGTTAGGGTTAGGGTTCGGGTTAGGGTTAGGGTTAGGGTTAGAGTTCGGGTTAGGTTAGGGTTCGGGTTAGGGTTAGAGTTAGGGTTAGGGTTCGGGTTAGGGTTAGGGTTCGGGTTAGGGTTCGGGTTAGGGTTAGGGTTAGGGTTCGGGTTCGGGTTAGGGTTCGGGTTAGGGTTAGGGTTAGGGTTAGGGTTCGGGTTCGGGTTAGGGTTAGGGTTAGGGTTACAGTTCGGGTTAGGGTTCGGGTTAGGGTTCGGGTTCGGGTTCGGGTTGGGGTTAGGGTTAGGTTTAGGGTTAGGGTTGGGGTTAGGGTTCGGGTTCGGGTTAGGGTTAGGGTTCGGGTTAGGGTTAGGGTTAGGGTTAGAGTTCGGGTTAGGTTAGGGTTCGGGTTAGGGTTAGAGTTAGGGTTAGGGTTCGGGTTAGGGTTAGGGTTCGGGTTAGGGTTCGGGTTAGGGTTAGGGTTAGGGTTCGGGTTCGGGTTAGGGTTAGGGTTAGGGTTAGGGTTAGGGTTAGGGTTCGGGTTCGGGTTAGGGTTAGGGTTAGGGTTACAGTTCGGGTTAGGGTTCGGGTTCGGGTTCGGGTTCGGGTTGGGGTTAGGGTTAGGTTTAGGGTTAGGGTTGGGGTTAGGGTTCGGGTTCGGGTTAGGGTTAGGGTTCGGGTTAGGGTTAGGGTTCGGGTTACGGTTAGGGTTCGGGTTTGGTTTAGGGTTAGGGTTAGGGTTAGGGTTCGGGTTCGGGTTAGGGTTCGGGTTCGGGTTAGGGTTCGGGTTCGGGTTCGGGTTAGTGTTCGGGTTCGTGTTCGGGTTAGGGTTAGGGGTTCGGGTTCAGGTTAGGGTTAGGGGTTCGGGTTCTGGTTAGGGTTAGGGTTAGGGTTCGGGTTAGGGTTCGGGTTAGGGTTCGGGTTAGGGTTAGGGTTCGGGTTAGGGTTAGGGTTAGGGTTAGGGTTCGGGTTAGGGTTAGGGTTAGGGTTAGGGTTAGGGTTAGGGTTATGTTTCGGGTTAGGGTTAGGGTTCGGGTTAGGGTTCGGGTTAGGGTTAGGGTTCGGGTTAGGGTTAGGGTTAGGGTTAGAGTTCGGGTTAGGGTTAGGTTTCGGTTTAGGGTTAGGGTTAGGGTTCGGGTTAGGGTTCGGGTTAGGGTTAGGGTTAGGGTTAGGGTTAGGGTTAGGGTTCGGTTTAGGGTTAGGGTTAGGGTTAGGGTTCGGGTTAGGTTAGGGTTCGGGTTAGGGTTAGGGTTAGGGTTAGGGTTAGGGTCAGGTTTAGGGTTTGGGTTCGGGGTAGGTTTAGGGTAGGGTTAGGGTTCGGGTTAGGGTTAGGATTATGGTTCGCGTTAGGGTTATGGTTAGGTTTTGGGTTAGGTTTAGGGTTAGGGTTAGGGTTAGGGTTAGGGTCGGGTTAGGTTTACGGTTACGGTTACGGTTAGCATTCGGGTTAGGGTTCGGTTTAGGGTTATGGTTAGGGTTAGGATTAGGTTTCCGGTTAGGGATAGGGTTAGGGTTAGGGTCGGGTTAGGGTTAGGGTTCGGGTCAGTGTTAGCGTTCCTCTTAGGTTTGGGGTTAGGGTTAGGGTTAGGGTGAGGTTCGGGTTAGGGATTGTGTTTGGATTCGGGTTAGGTTTTGGGTTAGGGTTAGGTTTAGGTTTAGCGTTCGGGTTAGGGTTTGGGTTCGGGTTCGGGTTAGGGTTCGGGTTCGGGTTAGGGTTAGGTGTTCGGGTTCTGGTTAGGGTTCGGGTTAGGGTTAGGGTTCGGGTTAGGGTTCGGGTTAGGGTTAGGGTTAGGGTTAGGGTTCGGGTTAGGGTTAGGGTTAGGGTTAGGGTTAGGGTTAGGGTTCGGGTTAGGGTTAGGTTTCGGGTTAGGGTTAGGGTTCGGGTTAGGGTTCGGGTTAGGGTTAGGGTTCGGGTTAGGGTTAGGGTTAGGGTTAGAGTTCGGGGTAGGGTTAGGTTTCGGTTTAGGGTTAGGGTTAGGGTTCGGGTTAGGGTTCGGGTTAGGGTTAGGGTTAGGGTTAGGGTTAGGGTTAGGGTTCGGTTTAGGGTTAGGGTTAGGGTTAGGGTTCGGGTTAGGTTAGGGTTCGGGTTAGGGTTAGGGTTAGGGTTAGGGTTAGGGTCAGGTTTAGGGTTTGGGTTCGGGGTAGGTTTAGGGTAGGGTTAGGGTTCGGGTTAGGGTTAGGATTATGGTTCGCGTTAGGGTTATGGTTAGGTTTCGGGTTAGGTTTAGGGTTAGGGTTAGGGTTAGGGTTAGGGTCGGGTTAGGTTTACGGTTACGGTTACGGTTAGCATTCGGGTTAGGGTTCGGTTTAGGGTTATGGTTAGGGTTAGGATTAGGTTTCCGGTTAGGGATAGGGTTAGGGTTAGGGTCGGGTTAGGGTTAGGGTTCGGGTCAGTGTTAGCGTTCCTCTTAGGTTTGGGGTTAGGGTTAGGGTTAGGGTGAGGTTCGGGTTAGGGATTGTGTTTGGATTCGGGTTAGGTTTTGGGTTAGGGTTAGGTTTAGGTTTAGTGTTCGGGTTAGGGTTTGGGTTCGGGTTCGGGTTAGGGTTCGGGTTCGGGATAGGGTTAGGTGTTCGGGTTCTGGTTAGGGTTCGGGTTAGGGTTAGGGTTCGGGTTAGGGTTAGGGTTCGGGTTAGGGTTAGGGTTAGGGTTAGGGTTAGGGTTAGGGTTCGGGTTAGGGTTAGGTTTCGGGTTAGGGTTAGGGTTCGGGTTAGGGTTCGGGTTAGGGTTAGGGTTCGGGTTCGGGTTAGGGTTAGGGTTAGGGTTAGGGTTAGGGTTCGGGTTAGGTTAGGGTTAGGGTTAGGGTTAGGGTTAGGGTTCGGGTTCGGGTTCGGGTTAGTGTTCGGGTTAGGGTTAGGGTTAGGGTTAGGGTTAGGGTTAGGGTTAGGGTTCGGGTTCGGGTTCGGGTTAGGGTTAGGGTTAGGGTTCGGGTTAGGGTTCGGGTTTGGGTTCGGGTTGGGGTTAGGGTTAGGGTTAGGGTTAGGGTTCGGGTTCGGGTTAGGGTTAGGGTTCGGGTTAGGGTTAGGGTTCGGGTTAGGGTTAGGGTTAGGGTTCGGTTTCGGGTTAGGGTTAGGGTTCGGGTTCGGGTTAGGGTTCGGGTTCGGCTTCGGGTTCGGGTTAGGGTTAGGGTTCGGTTTCGGGTTAGGGTTCGGGTTCGGGTTCGGGTTAGGGTTAGGGGTTCGGGTTCGGGTTAGGGTTAGGGTTAGGGTTAGGGTTCGGGTTAGGGTTCGGGTTAGGGTTCGGGTTAGGTTTAGGGTTAGGGTTAGGGTTAGGGTTAGGGTTCGGGTTAGGGTTAGGGTTAGGGTTAGAGTTCGGGTTAGGTTAGGGTTCGGGTTAGGGTTAGAGTTAGGGTTAGGGTTCGGGTTAGGGTTAGGGTTCGGGTTAGGGTTCGGGTTAGGGTTAGGGTTAGGGTTCGGGTTCGGGTTAGGGTTCGGGTTAGGGTTAGGGTTAGGGTTAGGGTTCGGGTTCGGGTTAGGGTTAGGGTTAGGGTTACAGTTCGGGTTAGGGTTCGGGTTAGGGTTCGGGTTCGGGTTCGGGTTGGGGTTAGGGTTAGGTTTAGGGTTAGGGTTGGGGTTAGGGTTCGGGTTCGGGTTAGGGTTAGGGTTCGGGTTAGGGTTAGGGTTAGGGTTAGAGTTCGGGTTAGGTTAGGATTCGGGTTAGGGTTAGAGTTAGGGTTAGGGTTCGGGTTAGGGTTAGGGTTCGGGTTAGGGTTCGGGTTAGGGTTAGGGTTAGGGTTCGGGTTCGGGTTAGGGTTCGGGTTAGGGTTAGGGTTAGGGTTAGGGTTCGGGTTTGGGTTAGGGTTAGGGTTAGGGTTACAGTTCGGGTTAGGGTTCGGGTTAGGGTTCGGGTTCGGGTTCGGGTTGGGGTTAGGGTTAGGTTTAGGGTTAGGGTTGGGGTTAGGGTTCGGGTTCGGGTTAGGGTTAGGGTTCGGGTTAGGGTTAGGGTTCGGGTTACGGTTAGGGTTCGGGTTTGGTTTAGGGTTAGGGTTAGGGTTAGGGTTCGGGTTCGGGTTCGGGTTAGTGTTCGGGTTCGTGTTCGGGTTAGGGTTAGGGGTTCGGGTTCAGGTTAGGGTTAGGGGTTCGGGTTCTGGTTAGGGTTAGGGTTAGGGTTAGGGTTCGGGTTAGGGTTCGGGTTAGGGTTCGGGTTAGGGTTAGGGTTCGGGTTAGGGTTAGGGTTAGGGTTAGGGTTCGGGTTAGGGTTAGGGTTAGGGTTAGTGTTAGGGTTATGTTTCGGGTTAGGGTTAGGGTTCGGGTTAGGGTTCGGGTTAGGGTTAGGGTTCGGGTTAGGGTTAGGGTTAGGGTTAGAGTTCGGGTTAGGGTTAGGTTTCGGTTTAGGGTTAGGGTTAGGGTTCGGGTTAGGGTTCGGGTTAGGGTTAGGGTTAGGGTTAGGGTTAGGGTTAGGGTTCGGTTTAGGGTTAGGGTTAGGGTTAGGGTTCGGGTTAGGTTAGGGTTCGGGTTAGGGTTAGGGTTAGGGTTAGGGTTAGGGTCAGGTTTAGGGTTTGGGTTCGGGGTAGGTTTAGGGTAGGTTTAGGGTTCGGGTTAGGGTTAGGATTATGGTTCGCGTTAGGGTTATGGTTAGGTTTTGGGTTAGGTTTAGGGTTAGGGTTAGGGTTAGGGTTAGGGTCGGGTTAGGTTTACGGTTACGGTTACGGTTAGCATTCGGGTTAGGGTTCGGTTTAGGGTTATGGTTAGGGTTAGGATTAGGTTTCCGGTTAGGGATAGGGTTAGGGTTAGGGTCGGGTTAGGGTTAGGGTTCGGGTCAGTGTTAGCGTTCCTCTTAGGTTTGGGGTTAGGGTTAGGGTTAGGGTGAGGTTCGGGTTAGGGATTGTGTTTGGATTCGGGTTAGGTTTTGGGTTAGGGTTAGGTTTAGGTTTAGCGTTCGGGTTAGGGTTTGGGTTCGGGTTCGGGTTAGGGTTCGGGTTCGGGTTAGGGTTAGGTGTTCGGGTTCTGGTTAGGGTTCGGGTTAGGGTTAGGGTTCGGGTTAGGGTTCGGGTTAGGGTTAGGGTTAGGGTTAGGGTTCGGGTTAGGGTTAGGGTTAGGGTTAGGGTTAGGGTTAGGGTTCGGGTTCGGGTTAGGGTTAGGTTTCGGGTTAGGGTTAGGGTTCGGGTTAGGGTTCGGGTTAGGGTTAGGGTTCGGGTTAGGGTTAGGGTTAGGGTTAGAGTTCGGGGTAGGGTTAGGTTTCGGTTTAGGGTTAGGGTTAGGGTTCGGGTTAGGGTTCGGGTTAGGGTTAGGGTTAGGGTTAGGGTTAGGGTTAGGGTTCGGTTTAGGGTTAGGGTTAGGGTTAGGGTTCGGGTTAGGTTAGGGTTCGGGTTAGGGTTAGGGTTAGGGTTAGGGTTAGGGTCAGGTTTAGGGTTTGGGTTCGGGGTAGGTTTAGGGTAGGGTTAGGGTTCGGGTTAGGGTTAGGATTATGGTTCGCGTTAGGGTTATGGTTAGGTTTCGGGTTAGGTTTAGGGTTAGGGTTAGGGTTAGGGTTAGGGTAGGGTTAGGTTTACGGTTACGGTTACGGTTAGCATTCGGGTTAGGGTTCGGTTTAGGGTTATGGTTAGGGTTAGGATTAGGTTTCTGGTTAGGGATAGGGTTAGGGTTAGGGTCGGGTTAGGGTTAGGGTTCGGGTCAGTGTTAGCGTTCCTCTTAGGTTTGGGGTTAGGGTTAGGGTTAGGGTGAGGTTCGGGTTAGGGATTGTGTTTGGATTCGGGTTAGGTTTTGGGTTAGGGTTAGGTTTAGGTTTATTGTTCGGGTTAGGGTTTGGGTTCGGGTTCGGGTTAGGGTTCGGGTTCGGGATAGGGTTAGGTGTTCGGGTTCTGGTTAGGGTTCGGGTTAGGGTTAGGGTTCGGGTTAGGGTTCGGGTTAGGGTTAGGGTTAGGGTTCGGGTTAGGGTTAGGGTTAGGGTTAGGGTTAGGGTTAGGGTTCGGGTTAGGGTTAGGTTTCGGGTTAGGGTTAGGGTTCGGGTTAGGGTTCGGGTTAGGGTTAGGGTTCGGGTTCGGGTTAGGGTTAGGGTAAGGGTTAGGGTTCGGGTTAGGTTAGGGTTAGGGTTAGGGTTAGGGTTAGGGTTAGGGTTCGGGTTAGGGTTAGGGTTCGGGTTAGGGTTCGGGTTAGGGTTAGGGTTAGGGTTAGGGTTCGGGTTCGGGTTAGGGTTCGGGTTAGGGTTAGGGTTAGGGTTAGGGTTCGGGTTCGGTTTAGGGTTAGGGATAGGGTTAGGGTTCGGGTTAGGGTTCGGGTTCGGGTTCGGGTTGGGGTTAGGGTTAGGGTTAGGGTTAGGGTTCGGGTTCGGGTTCGGGTTAGGGTTAGGGTTCGGGTTAGGGTTAGGGTTCGGGTTAGGGTTAGGGTTAGGGTTCGGGTTCGGGTTAGGGTTAGGGTTCGGGTTCGGGTTAGGGTTAGGGTTCGGGTTCGGGTTAGGGTTCGGGTTCGGGTTCGGGTTAGGGTTAGGGTTAGGGTTAGGTTTTGGGTTAGGGTTAGGGTTAGGGTTAGGGTTAGGGTTCGGGTTAGGGTTAGGGTTCGGGTTCGGGTTCGGGTTAGGGTTAGGGTTAGGGTTAGGTTTCGGGGTAGGGTTAGGGTTAGGGTTAGGGTTCGGGTTAGGTTAGGGTTCGGGTTAGGGTTAGGGTTAGGGTTAGGGTTCGGCTTAGGGTTCGTGTTAGGGTTAGGGTTCGGGTTAGGGTTCGGGTTAGGGTTAGGGTTAGGGTTAGGGTTAGGGTTCGGGTTAGGGTTCGGGTTAGGGTTCGGGTTAGGGTTAGGGTTCGGGTTAGGGTTAGGGTTAGGGTTAGGGTTCGGGTTAGGGTTAGGGTTAGGGTTAGGGTTCGGGTTCGGGTTAGGGTTAGGGTTAGGGTTAGGTTTCGGGTTAGGGTTAGGGTTCGGGTTAGGGTTCGGGTTAGGGTTAGGGTTCGGGTTCGGGTTAGGGTTAGGGTTAGAGTTCGGGTTAGGGTTAGGGTTCGGGTTAGGGTTAGGGTTACGGTTAGGGTTCGGGTTAGGGTTAGGGTTAGGGTTAGGGTTAGGTTTCGGGTTAGGGTTAGGGTTAGGGTTAGGGTTAGGGTTCGGGTTAGGGTTAGGGTTAGGGTTAGGGTTAGGGTTCGGTTTAGGGTTATGGTTAGGGTTAGGGTTCGGGTTAGGTTAGGGTTCGGGTTAGGGTTAGGGTTAGGGTTAGGGTTAGGGTCAGGTTTAGGGTTTGGGTTCGGGGTAGGTTTAGGGTAGGGTTAGGGTTCGGGTTAGGGTTAGGATTATGGTTCGCGTTAGGGTTATGGTTAGGTTTCGGGTTAGGTTTAGGGTTAGGGTTAGGGTTAGGGTTAGGGTCGGGTTAGGTTTACGGTTACGGTTACGGTTAGCATTCGGGTTAGGGTTCGGTTTAGGGTTATGGTTAGGGTTAGGATTAGGTTTCCGGTTAGGGATAGGGTTAGGGTTAGGGTCGGGTTAGGGTTAGGGTTCGGGTCAGTTAGGGTTAGGGTTAGGGTTAGGGTTAGGGTTAGGGTTAGGGTTAGGGTTAGGGTTCGGGTTAGGGTTAGGTTTCGGGTTAGGGTTAGGGTTCGGGTTAGGGTTCGGGTTAGGGTTAGGGTTCGGGTTAGGGTTAGGGTTCGGGTTAGGGTTAGGGTTAGGGTTCGGGTTAGGTTAGGGTTCGGGTTAGGGTTAGGGTTAGGGTTAGGGTTCGGGTTAGGGTTAGGGTTCGGGTTAGGGTTCGGGTTAGGGTTAGGGTTCGGGTTCGGTTTAGGGTTAGGGTTAGGGTTAGGGTTCGGGTTAGGGTTCGGGTTCGGGTTCGGGTTGGGGTTAGGGTTAGGGTTAGGGTTAGGGTTCGGGTTCGGGTTCGGGTTAGGGTTAGGGTTCGGGTTAGGGTTAGGGTTCGGGTTAGGGTTAGGGTTAGGGTTCGGGTTCGGGTTAGGGTTAGGGTTCGGGTTCGGGTTAGGGTTCGGGTTAGGGTTAGGGTTAGGGTTAGGGTTAGGGTTCGGGTTAGGGTTCGGGTTATGGTTCGGGTTAGGGTTAGGGTTCGGGTTAGGGTTAGGGTTAGGGTTCGGGTTAGGGTTAGGGTTAGGGTTAGGGTTCGGGTTCGGGTTAGGGTTAGGGTTAGGGTTAGGTTTCGGGTTAGGGTTAGGGTTCGGGTTAGGGTTCGGGTTAGGGTTAGGGTTCGGGTTAGGGTTAGGGTTAGGGTTAGAGTTCGGGTTAGGGTTAGGGTTCGGGTTAGGGTTAGGGTTAGGGTTAGGGTTCGGGTTAGGGTTAGGGTTAGGGTTAGGGTTAGGTTTCGGGTTAGGGTTAGGGTTAGGGTTAGGGTTAGGGTTCGGGTTAGGGTTCGGTTTAGGGTTAGGGTTAGGGTTAGGGTTCGGGTTAGGGTTAGGGTTAGGGTTCGGGTTAGGGTTCGGGTTAGGGTTCGGGTTATGGTTAGGGTTAGGGTTAGGGTTCGGGTTCGGGTTAGGGTTCGGGTTAGGGTTAGGGTTAGGGTTAGGGTTCGGGTTCGGGTTAGGGTTAGGGTTCGGGTTCGGGTTAGGGTTCGGGTTCGGGTTCGGGTTAGGGTTAGGGGTTCGGGTTCGGGTTAGGGTTAGGGTTAGGGTTAGGGTTCGGGTTAGGGTTCGGGTTAGGGTTCGGGTTAGGGTTAGGGTTCGGGTTAGGGTTAGGGTTAGGGTTAGGGTTCGGGTTAGGGTTAGGGTTAGGGTTCGGGTTAGGGTTCGGGTTAGGGTTAGGGTTAGGGTTCGGGTTCGGGTTCGGGTTGGGGTTAGGGTTAGGTTTAGGGTTAGGGTTGGGGTTAGGGTTCGGGTTCGGGTTAGGGTT
>NW_026622775.1:75399959-75577459 GCF_023065955.2 Ursus arctos | reverse complement strand
TAGGGTTAGGGTTAGGGTTAGGGTTCGGGTTAGGTTAGGGTTCGGGTTAGGGTTAGGGTTAGGGTTAGGGTTCGGGTTAGGGTTAGTGTTAGGGTTAGGGTTCGGGTTAGGGTTCGGGTTAGGGTTAGGGTTAGGGTTAGGGTTCGGGTTAGGTTAGGGTTAGGGTTCGGGTTAGGGTTCGGGTTAGGGTTAGGGTCGGGTTAGGGTTCGGGTTCGGGTTAGGGTTAGGGTTAGGGTTAGGGTTCGGGTTAGGGTTAGGGTTCGGGTTAGGGTTCGGGTTTGGGTTAGGGTTAGGGTTAGGGTTAGGGTTAGGGTTCGGGTTAGGGTTCGGGTTAGGGGTTAGGTTTAGGGGTTAGGGTTAGGGTTAGGGTTCGGGTTAGGGTTCGGGTTAGGGTTAGGGTTAGGGTTCGGGTTAGGGTTCGGGTTGGGGTTAGGGTTAGGGTTAGTGTTCGGGTTCGGTTAGGGTTAGGGTTAGGGTTAGGGTTCGGGTTAGGGTTCGGGTTAGGTTTAGGGTTAGGGTTAGGGTTAGGGTTAGGGTTCGGGTTAGGGTTCGGGTTCGGGTTCGGGTTGGGGTTAGGGTTAGGGTTAGGGTTAGGGTTGGGGTTAGGGTTCGGGTTCGGGTTAGGGTTAGGATTCGGGTTAGGGTTAGGGTTCGGGTTAGGGTTAGGGTTCGGGTTTGGGTTAGGGTTAGGGTTAGGGTTAGGGTTCGGGTTCGGGTTAGGGTTAGGGTTCGGGTTCGGGTTAGGGTTCGGGTTCGGGTTCGGGTTCGGGTTAGTGTTCGGGTCGGGTTCGGGTTAGGGTTAGGGGTTCGGGTTCGGGTTAGGGTTAGGGGTTCGGGTTCTGGTTAGGGTTAGGGTTAGGGTTAGGGTTCGGGTTAGGGTTCGGGTTAGGGTTAGGGTTCGTGTTAGGGTTAGGGTTAGGGTAAGGGTTCGGGTTAGGGTTAGGGTTAGGGTTAGGATTAGGGTTAGGTTTCGGGTTAGGGTTAGGGTTCGGGTTAGGGTTAGGGTTCGGGTTAGGGTTAGGGTTAGGGTTAGAGTTCGGGTTAGGGTTAGGTTTCGGTTTAGGGTTAGGGTTAGGGTTCGGGTTAGGGTTCGGGTTAGGGTTAGGGTTAGGGTTAGGGATCGGTTTAGGGTTAGGGTTAGGTTTAGGGTTCGGGTTAGGTTAGGGTTCGGGTTAGGGTTAGCGTTAGGGTTAGGGTTAGGGTCAGGTTTAGGGTTTGGTTTCGGGGTAGATTTAGGGTAGGGTTAGGGTTCGGGTTAGGGTTAGGATTATGGTTCGCGTTAGGGTTATGGTTAGGTTTCGGGTTAGGTTTAGGTTTAGGGTTAGGGTTAGGGTTAGGGTCGGGTTAGGTTTATGGTTACGGTTACGGTTAGCATTCGGGTTAGGGTTAGGGTTAGGGTTAGGGTTAGGGTTAGGGTTCGGTTTAGGGTTATGGTTAGGGTTAGGATTAGGTTTCCGGTTAGGGATAGGGTTAGGGTTAGGGTCGGGTTAGGGTTAGGGTTCGGGTCAGTGTTAGCGTTACTCTTAGGTTTGGGGTTAGGGTTAGGGTTAGGGTGAGATTCGGGTTAGGGATTGTGTTTGGATTCGGGTTAGGTTTTGGGTTAGGGTTAGGTTTAGGTTTAGCGTTCGGGTTAGGGTTTGGGTTCGGGTTCGGGTTAGGGTTCGGGTTCGGGTTAGGGTTAGGTGTTCGGGTTCTGGTTAGGGTTAGGGTTAGGGTTAGGGTTCGGGTTAGGGTTCGGGTTAGGGTTAGGGTTAGGGTTCGGGTTCGGGTTAGGTTTAGGGTTAGGGTTTGGGTTAGGGTTCGGGTTAGGGTTCGGGGTAGGGTTCGGGTTAGGGTTAGGGTTCGGGTTAGGTTAGGGTTCGGGTTAGGGTTAGAGTTAGGGTTAGGGTTAGGGTTCGGGTTAGGGTTCGGCTTAGGGTTCGGGTTAGGGTTAGGGTTAGGGTTAGGGTTCGGGTTCATGTTCACGTCAGGGTTAGTGTTCGGGTTAAGGTTATGTTTAGGGTTAGGGTTAGAATTTGGATTCGGGTTAGGCTGAGGGTTAGTGTTAGGGTTAGGGTTAGGGTTAGGGTTAGGTTTCAGCTTAGGGCTAGGGTTCTGGTTAGGGTTAGGGTTAGGGTTCGGGTTAGGGTTAGGATCAGGGTCAGGGTCACGGTTAGGTTTAGGGTTAGGGTTAGGGTTAGGCTGAGGTTTAGGGTTAGGGTTATGGTTAGGGTTAGGGTTAGGGTTCGGGTTAGGCTGAGGGTTAGGGTTAGGGTTAGGGTTAGGGTTAGGGTTAGGGTTCGGATAGGGTTAGGGTTAGATTTAGGGTTCAGATTCGGGTTAGGGTTAAGTTTAGTGTTACGGTTAGGGTCAGGGTTAGGGTTAGGGTTCGTCTTAGGGTTCGGGTGAGGGTTAGGGTTAGGGTTAGGGTTCGGGTTAGGGTTAGGGTTAGGATTTGGTTTAGGGTTAGGTTTCGGGTTAGGGTTAGGGTTAGGGTTAGGGTTAGGGTTAGGGTTCGGGTTAGTTTAGGGTTCGTGTTAGTGTTAGGGTTAGGGTTAGGGTTCGGGTTAGGGTTAGGGTTAGGGTTAGGGTTCGGGTTATGGTTCGGGTTAGGGTTAGGGTTCGGGTTAGGGTTCGGGTTCGGGTTCGGGTTGGGGTTAGGGTTAGGGTTCGGGTTAGGGTTAGGGTTAGGGTTAGGGTTCGGGTTCGGGTTAGGGTTAGGGTTAGGGTGAGGTTTCGGGTTAGGGTTCGGGTTAGGGTTAGGGTTAGGGTTAGGGTTCGGGTTAGGGTTCGGGTTAGGGTTCGGGTTCGGGTTCGGGTTAGGGTTCGGGTTCGGGTTCGGGTTAGGGTTAGGGGTTCGGGTTCGGGTTAGGGTTAGGGGTTCGGGTTCTGGTTAGGGTTAGGGTTAGGGTTAGGGTTCGGGTTAGGGTTCGGGTTAGGGTTAGGGTTAGGGTTAGGTTTCGGGTTAGGGTTAGGGTTCGGGTTAGGGTTCGGGTTAGGGTTCGGGTTAGGGTTAGGGTTAGGGTTAGGTTTCGGGTTAGGGTTAGGGTTCGGGTTAGGGTTCGGGTTAGGGTTAGGGTTCGGGTTAGGGTTAGAGTTCGGGTTAGGGTTAGGGTTCGGGTTAGGGTTAGGGTTAGGGTTCGGGTTAGGGTTAGGGTTAGGGTTCGGGTTAGGGTTAGGGTTAGGGTTCGGGTTAGGGTTAGGGTTAGGGTTAGGGTTCGGGTTAGGTTAGGGTTCGGGTTAGGGTTAGGGTTAGGGTTAGGGTTCGGGTTAGGGTTAGTGTTAGGGTTAGGGTTCGGGTTAGGGTTCGGGTTAGGGTTAGGGTTAGGGTTCGGGTTAGGTTAGGGTTCGGGTTAGGGTTAGGGTTCGGGTTAGGGTTAGGGTTAGGGTTAGAGTTCGGGTTAGGGTCAGGGTTAGGGTTCGGGTTAGGGTTCGGGTTAGGGTTAGGGTTAGGGTTCGGGTTCGGGTTAGGGTTAGGGTTCGGGTTCGGGTTAGGGTTCGGGTTCGGGTTAGGGTTAGGGGTTAGTGTTCGGGTTAGGGTTAGGGTAAGGGTTAGGGTTCGGGTTAGGGTTCGGGTTAGGGTTCGGGTTCGGGTTCGGGTTGGGGTTAGGGTTCGGGTTCGGGTTCGGGTTCGGGTTCGGGTTAGGGTTAGGGTTCGGGTTAGGGTTAGGGTTAGGGTTAGGGTTCGGGTTCGGGTTCGGGTTAGGGTTCGGGTTCGGGTTAGGGTTAGGGTTCGGGTTCGGGTTAGGGTTCGGGTTCAGGTTCGGGTTAGGGTTAGGGTTAGGGTTAGGGTTAGGGTTCGGGTTAGTGTTCGGGTTAGGGTTAGGTTTAGGGTTTGGGTTAGGGTTAGGGTTCGGAGAGGGTTATGGTTAAAGTTAGGGTTCAGATTCGGGTTAGGGTTAGGGTTAGGGTTAGGGTTCGGGTTAGTTTTAGGGTTAGGGTTAGGGTTAGGGTTAGGTTTAGGGTGAGGGTTAGGGTTATGGTTTGAGTTAGTGTTAGGGTTCGGGTTAGGCTGAGGGTTAGGGTTCGGGTTCGGGTTTGGTTTAAGGTTAGGGTTCGGGTTCAAGTTTACATCAGGGTTAGTGTTCGGGTTAGGGTTAGGGTAAGGGTTAGGGTTAGGGTTAGAATTCGGATTCGGGTTAGGCTGAGGGTTAGGGTTAGGGTTAAGGTTAGGGTTCGATTTCGGTTAGGGTTAGGGTTAGGGTTAGGGTTAGGGTTCGTGTTATGGTTAGGGTTAGGGTTAGGTTTTGGGTTAGGGTTAGGGTTCGGGTAGGGTTAGGGTTAGAGTTAGGGTTAGGATTAGGGTTAAGGTTAGGTTTAGTGTTAGTGTTAGGGTCAGGGTTAGGATTAGGGTTCGGATTAGGGTTCGGGTGAGGGTTAGGGTTAGGATTAGGGTTAGGGTTAGGGTTAGGGTTAGGGTTCGAGTGAGGGTTAGGGTTAGGATTATGGTTCGGGTTAGGGTTAGGGTTAGCGTTAGGGTTAGGTTTGGGGTTTGGTTTAGGGTTAGGGTTCGGGTAGCGTTAGGTTTTAGGGTTAAGGTTAGGGTTAGGCTAGGGTTTAGGGG
The DNA here is from genome assembly GCF_023065955.2 of Ursus arctos. Taxonomy (NCBI): domain Eukaryota; kingdom Metazoa; phylum Chordata; class Mammalia; order Carnivora; family Ursidae; genus Ursus; species Ursus arctos. Next base: position 75,572,915 of record NW_026622775.1, on the reverse strand, counting down.
TAGGGTTATGGTTTGGGTTAGGGTTAGGGTTCGGGTCATGCTGAGGATTAGGGTTATGGTTAGGGTTTGGTTTAAGGTTAGGGTTCGGGTTCATGTTCACGTCAGGGTTAGTGTTCGGGTTAAGGTTATGTTTAGGGTTAGGGTTAGAATTTGGATTCGGGTTAGGCTGAGGGTTAGTGTTAGGGTTAGGGTTAGGGTTAGGGTTAGGTTTCAGCTTAGGGCTAGGGTTCTGGTTAGGGTTAGGGTTAGGGTTCGGGTTAGGGTTAGGATCAGGGTCAGGGTCACGGTTAGGTTTAGGGTTAGGGTTAGGGTTAGGCTGAGGTTTAGGGTTAGGGTTATGGTTAGGGTTAGGGTTAGGGTTCGGGTTAGGCTGAGGGTTAGGGTTAGGGTTAGGGTTAGGGTTAGGGTTAGGGTTCGGATAGGGTTAGGGTTAGATTTAGGGTTCAGATTCGGGTTAGGGTTAAGTTTAGTGTTACGGTTAGGGTCAGGGTTAGGGTTAGGGTTCGTCTTAGGGTTCGGGTGAGGGTTAGGGTTAGGGTTAGGGTTCGGGTTAGGGTTAGGGTTAGGATTTGGTTTAGGGTTAGGTTTCGGGTTAGGGTTAGGGTTAGGGTTAGGGTTAGGGTTAGGGTTCGGGTTAGTTTAGGGTTCGTGTTAGTGTTAGGGTTAGGGTTAGGGTTCGGGTTAGGGTTAGGGTTAGGGTTAGGGTTCGGGTTATGGTTCGGGTTAGGGTTAGGGTTCGGGTTAGGGTTCGGGTTCGGGTTCGGGTTGGGGTTAGGGTTAGGGTTCGGGTTAGGGTTAGGGTTAGGGTTAGGGTTCGGGTTCGGGTTAGGGTTAGGGTTAGGGTGAGGTTTCGGGTTAGGGTTCGGGTTAGGGTTAGGGTTAGGGTTAGGGTTCGGGTTAGGGTTCGGGTTCGGGTTCGGGTTAGGGTTCGGGTTCGGGTTCGGGTTAGGGTTAGGGGTTCGGGTTCGGGTTAGGGTTAGGGGTTCGGGTTCTGGTTAGGGTTAGGGTTAGGGTTCGGGTTAGGGTTCGGGTTAGGGTTAGGGTTAGGGTTAGGTTTCGGGTTAGGGTTAGGGTTCGGGTTAGGGTTCGGGTTAGGGTTCGGGTTAGGGTTAGGGTTAGGGTTAGGTTTCGGGTTAGGGTTAGGGTTCGGGTTAGGGTTCGGGTTAGGGTTAGGGTTCGGGTTAGGGTTAGGGTTAGGGTTAGAGTTCGGGTTAGGGTTAGGGTTCGGGTTAGGGTTAGGGTTAGGGTTCGGGTTAGGGTTAGGGTTAGGGTTCGGGTTAGGGTTAGGTTTAGGGTTCGGGTTAGGGTTAGGGTTAGGGTTAGGGTTCGGGTTAGGTTAGGGTTCGGGTTAGGGTTAGGGTTAGGGTTAGGGTTCGGGTTAGGGTTAGTGTTAGGGTTAGGGTTCGGGTTAGGGTTCGGGTTAGGGTTAGGGTTAGGGTTAGGGTTCGGGTTAGGTTAGGGTTCGGGTTAGGGTTAGGGTTCGGGTTAGGGTTAGGGTTAGGGTTAGAGTTCGGGTTAGGGTCAGGGTTAGGGTTCGGGTTAGGGTTCGGGTTAGGGTTAGGGTTAGGGTTCGGGTTCGGGTTAGGGTTAGGGTTCGGGTTCGGGTTAGGGTTCGGGTTCGGGTTAGGGTTAGGGGTTAGTGTTCGGGTTAGGGTTAGGGTAAGGGTTAGGGTTCGGGTTAGGGTTCGGGTTAGGGTTCGGGTTCGGGTTCGGGTTGGGGTTAGGGTTCGGGTTCGGGTTCGGGTTCGGGTTCGGGTTAGGGTTAGGGTTCGGGTTAGGGTTAGGGTTAGGGTTAGGGTTCGGGTTCGGGTTCGGGTTAGGGTTCGGGTTCGGGTTAGGGTTAGGGTTCGGGTTCGGGTTAGGGTTCGGGTTCAGGTTCGGGTTAGGGTTAGGGTTAGGGTTAGGGTTAGGGTTCGGGTTAGTGTTCGGGTTAGGGTTAGGTTTAGGGTTTGGGTTAGGGTTAGGGTTCGGAGAGGGTTATGGTTAAAGTTAGGGTTCAGATTCGGGTTAGGGTTAGGGTTAGGGTTAGGGTTCGGGTTAGTTTTAGGGTTAGGGTTAGGGTTAGGGTTAGGTTTAGGGTGAGGGTTAGGGTTATGGTTTGGGTTAGTGTTAGGGTTCGGGTTAGGCTGAGGGTTAGGGTTCGGGTTCGGGTTTGGTTTAAGGTTAGGGTTCGGGTTCAAGTTTACATCAGGGTTAGTGTTCGGGTTAGGGTTAGGGTAAGGGTTAGGGTTAGGGTTAGAATTCGGATTCGGGTTAGGCTGAGGGTTAGGGTTAGGGTTAAGGTTAGGGTTCGATTTCGGTTAGGGTTAGGGTTAGGGTTAGGGTTAGGGTTCGTGTTATGGTTAGGGTTAGGGTTAGGTTTTGGGTTAGGGTTAGGGTTCGGGTAGGGTTAGGGTTAGAGTTAGGGTTAGGATTAGGGTTAAGGTTAGGTTTAGTGTTAGTGTTAGGGTCAGGGTTAGGATTAGGGTTCGGATTAGGGTTCGGGTGAGGGTTAGGGTTAGGATTAGGGTTAGGGTTAGGGTTAGGGTTAGGGTTAGGGTTCGAGTGAGGGTTAGGGTTAGGATTATGGTTCGGGTTAGGGTTAGGGTTAGCGTTAGGGTTAGGTTTGGGGTTTGGTTTAGGGTTAGGGTTCGGGTAGGGTTAGGTTTTAGGGTTAAGGTTAGGGTTAGGCTAGGGTTTAGGGGTAGGGTTATGGTTTGGGTTAGGGTTAGGGTTCGGGTCATGCTGAGGATTAGGGTTATGGTTAGGGTTTGGTTTAAGGTTAGGGTTCGGGTTCATGTTCACGTCAGGGTTAGTGTTCGGGTTAAGGTTATGTTTAGGGTTAGGGTTAGAATTTGGATTCGGGTTAGGCTGAGGGTTAGTGTTAGGGTTAGGGTTAGGGTTAGGGTTAGGTTTCAGCTTAGGGCTAGGGTTCTGGTTAGGGTTAGGGTTAGGGTTCGGGTTAGGGTTAGGATCAGGGTCAGGGTCACGGTTAGGTTTAGGGTTAGGGTTAGGGTTAGGCTGAGGTTTAGGGTTAGGGTTATGGTTAGGGTTAGGGTTAGGGTTCGGGTTAGGCTGAGGGTTAGGGTTAGGGTTAGGGTTAGGGTTAGGGTTAGGGTTCGGATAGGGTTAGGGTTAGATTTAGGGTTCAGATTCGGGTTAGGGTTAAGTTTAGTGTTACGGTTAGGGTCAGGGTTAGGGTTAGGGTTCGTCTTAGGGTTCGGGTGAGGGTTAGGGTTAGGGTTAGGGTTCGGGTTAGGGTTAGGGTTAGGATTTGGTTTAGGGTTAGGTTTCGGGTTAGGGTTAGGGTTAGGGTTCGGGTTAGGGTTACTGTTAGGGTTAGGTTTTGGGTTAGGATTCGGGTTAGGGTACGGGTTAGGGTTAGGGTTTGGGTTAGGGTTAGGTTTAGGGTTATATTTCGGGTAGGGTTAGGGTTAGGCTAGGGTTCCGGTTAGGATTCGGGTTCGGGTTAGGGTTTGGGTTAGGGCTAGGTTTCGCGTTAGGGTTACGTTTCGGGTTAGGGGTTCGGGTTTGGGTTCGGGTTAGGGATTCGCGTTAGGGTTAGGGTTCCGGTTAGGGTTAGGGTTCGGGTTAGGGGTTCGGGTTTGGGTTCGGGTTCGGGTTAGGGATTCAGGTTCGGCTTTGGATTAGGGTTAGGATTAGGGTTTGTGTTCGGATTAGGGTTAGGTTTAGGGTTAGGGTTAGCGCTAGGCTGAGGTTTAGGGTTAGGGTTAGGGTTCGGGTTAGGCTGAGGGTTCAGGTTAGGGTTAGGTTTAGGGTTTGGTTTAAGGTTAGGGTTCGGCTTCAAGTTCACGTCAGGGTTAGTGTTCGGAGTAGGGTTATGATTAGGGTTAGGGTTAGGGTTCAGGTTAGGGTTCGGGTTAGGTTTCGGGTTGAAGTTCACGTCAGGGTTAGTGTTCAGGTTCGCGTCAGGGTTTGGGTTAGGGTGAGGGTCAGGGTCAGTGTCAGGGTTTAGGGTTTAGGGTCAGGGTTAGGGTTAGGGTTAGGGTTAGGGTTATGGTTAGGGTTAGAGTTAGGGTTAGCGTTAGGTTTAGGGTTAGGGTTTGGTTTAGGATTAGGGTTCAGGTAGTGTTAGGGTTAGGGTTTGGTTCGGGTTAGGCTGAGGATTAGGGTTACGGTTAGTGTTAGGGTTAGGGTTTGGGTTACGATTCGGGTGAGGGTTAGGGTTAGGGTTCGGGTTCGGTTAGGCTGAGGATTAGGGTTAGGGTTAGGGTTAGGGTTCGGGCTTAGGTTTAGGGTTAGGGTTTGGTTTAGGGTTAGGGTTCGGGTAGGGCTAGGGTTAGGGTTCGGGTTCGAGTTAGGGTTAGGGTTACGGTTAGAGTTCGGGTTAGGTTCATTTTTGGGTTAAGGTTAGGGTTAGGGTTTTGGTTAGGGTTCGGGTTCGCGTTAGGGTTAGGGTTAGGTTTAGGGTTTGGTTAGGGTTAGGGTTACGGTTAGTTTTCGTGTTAGGGTTAAGGTTAGGGTTAGGGTTAGGTTTCGGGTTCAGGTTCATGTTAAGGTTAGGGTTCGGGTTAGGGTTAGGGTTAGGTTTCTGGTTAGGTTTAGGATTAGGGTTAGGGTTCTGGTTAGGGCTAGGGTTACGGTTAGGGTTCGGGTTCAGGTTCGTGTTAGGCTGAGGGTTAGGGTTAGAGTTAGGGTTAGGGTTCGGGTTACGGTTCGGTTAGGGTTCGAGTAAGGGTTAGGTTAAGGGTTATGATTAGGTTAGGCTTAGGGTTAGGGTTCGAGTTAGGGTTCTGGTTAGAGTTCGGGTAGGGTTCGGGTTAGGGTTAGGGTTAGGGATCAGGTTAGTGTTAGGGTTAGGGTTGGAGTTAGGGTTAGGGTTCGGGTTAGGGTCAGGGTAATGGTCAGGATCAGGGTGAGGGTCTGGGTTAGGGTATAGGGTTTGGGTTCCAGTTAAGGTACGGGTCGGGTAAAAGACCACAGTGCCCATGCACCGTCTGAACCCTTCCCTCATCCCGGCGGTATGGCTAGCAGGAGTTCAACCCATACGAACCCAGCCCGGAGACCCCCTGGGGCAAAAACGGCTTCCTAGGAGCAATATGCTCTTACTGTGGAAAACCTATCCCAAGTGGGGGTAGCCAGGTAAACAAAATGCCACACACCCAGGTGTGAGAGACAACATTGCCCAGGCATGGTCTAAGCCCCTCACCTCGTCCCTGTGCTTTTGGGAGCCTGAGGGACACCCGAGGCCCACGGCCCTGAGACCCGTTTGGCCAAAAGCCGGCTTCCAATGGAAACAGTTTTCCTGAGGTGCGGACCCTCTCACAAGTGGTTGTGGCAAGGTAAAGCAAATGCCATCCACTTCTCTGGAAGAAACCACAGTGCCCAACCATGCTCTAAGCCCTCCCATCCTCACTGTGCTTCTGTCAGCAGGAGTGAAAAGAGAGGAGCACAGCACTGGGACCCGTTTGACAAAAACCGGCTTCCCACGAAAAAGTCTTTCTTCACGTGCAGACATGCTCCCAGGTGCCTGTGGCAAGGGGAAGGAAATGCCATACACTGACCTGTAAGAGACCACAGGGCCCAGGCACCGTCTGAGCCTTTCCTTCATCCCGGCGGTTTTGCTATCAGGAGTTCAACCCGAAGGAACCCACCCCGGAGACCCCCTGGGGCAAAAACGGCTTCCGAGGAGCAATATGCTCTTGCTGTGGAAAACTTATCCCAAGTGGGGGTAGCCAGGTAAACAAAATGCCACACACCCAGGTGTAAGAGACAACATTGCCCAGGCATGGTCTAAGCCCCTCACCTTGTCACTGTGCTTTTGGGAGCCTGAGGGACACCCGAGGCCCACGGCCCTGAGACCCGTTTGGCAAAAAGCCGGCTTCCCACGGAAACAGTTTTCCTGAGGTGCGGACCCTAATACAAGTGGTTGTGGCAAGGTAAAGCAAATGCCATCCACTTCTCTGGAAGAAACCACAGTGCCCAGCCATGTTCTAAGCCCTCCCATCGTCACTGGGCTTCTGGCAGCAGGAGTGAAAAGAGAGGAGCACAGCACTGAGACCCATTTGACAAAAACCGGCTTCCCATGGGAAAGTCTTTCTTCACGTGCAGACATGCTCCCAAGTGCCTGTGGCAAGGTGAAGGAAATGCCATACACTGACCTGTAAGACACCACAGGGCCCAGGCTCCGTTTGAGCCCTTCCCTCATCAGGCAGGGTTGCTAGCAGGAGTTCAACCCGAAGGAACCCAGCCTGGAGACCCCCTGGGGCCAAAACGGCCTAGGACTAGCAATATGCTCTTGCTGTGGAAAACCTATCCCAAGTGGGGGTAGCCAGGTAAACAAAATGCCACACACCCAGGTGTATGAGACAACATTGCCCAGGCATGGTCTAAGCCCCTCACCTCGTCCCTGTGCTTTTGGGAGCCTGAGGGACACCCAAGGCCCGAGGCCCTGAGACCCGTTTGGCAAAAAGCCGGCTTCCAATGGAAACAGTTTTCCTGAGGTGCAGACCCACCTACATTTTGCGTTAGCCCCCAGGAGGCCGTCAGGCCCAATCCCCTGGCTGTGTGGCGCGCGGTGGGGCGGGCCAAGGGGACTGAGCTGGCGAGCGGGACCATGGGCCCACAGGTTTTGGCGTGGGGGACTTTGAAGATCCTCAGGGGCTAGGAGGGCCTTGCCCCTTCTCCTGCCCCGTATGACCGGTGGACCCCCAAAGGCCCAGGTGGAGTGGGGCTGCAGGGTGAGTATGGCGCTGGGTCTTGGGTCCCCAACCTCCGCCGCTGTGGTGCCAGGCACCTTGGGTGGGGCCCCTCAGGAGCCCACTTAGAGTTATTGTTAGCCCCCAGGAGGCCGGTAAGCCCGACCTGCTGGATGTGCGGCGAGCAGAGGGGCAGCCCAAGATGAGGGCGCTGAGGACTGGGAGCGTGGGCCCAAGCGTTTTGGCGCTGGGGGCCTTCATAAGTCGTCAGGGGCTTGGAGTGCCCTGCGCGTTCTCCTGCTCTGAATGACCGGCGGGGCCAATAATGGCCTGTGTGGTGGTGGGGCGAATGGTGAGTCCAGCGCTGGGGCTCGGGGGTCCCAATCCCCCTGGCGTTGTGGTGCCAGGCTCCTTGGGAGGGGCCCCTCGGGGCAGAACAAGGGTTAGGATTAGCCCCCATGAGGCCGGCAGGAAGGATCCACCAGCAGTGTGGCTAGCGGGGGGGGGGGGGTGCAGTGGGGGGGGTAGGCGGCCTGAGGGGAGGGCGCTGGAGAGCGGAGCATGGCCCCAAGTGTTTTGGCGTAGGGGGACTTCGAAGCTCCCCGGGGGCTCGGAGGGCCCTACCCTTTCACCCCCACTGAACGACCGGCGGCGCCCCTAGCGGCCCGGGTGCCGGGGGGCTGCAGGGTGAGTCCAGCGCTGGGGTTTGGAGCTTCCCAATCCCCGGCATTGGGGCGCCAAGCACCTTGGGATGGGCCCCTCGGGGACCCACCTAGGGTTTGGGTTAGCCCCCAGGAGGCCTTCAGGCCCAATCCCCTGGCTGTGTGGTTCGCGGTGGGGCGGGCGAGAGGAGGGAGCTGGCGAGCAGGACCGTGGGCCCACAGGTTTTGGCGGGGGGCCTTCTAAGGAGGTCGGGGGCTTGGAGAGCCCTGCCCCTTCTCCCGCCTGAATGACCGGCGGCGCCCCTAGCAGCCCGGGTGCCAGGGGGCTGCAGGGTGAGTCCGGCCCTGGGGCTAGGACGTCCAGGATCCCAGGCATGGCCGCGCAAGACCCTTTGGGAGGGGCCCCTCTGGGACCGCCCTAGGGTTAAGGTTACCCCCAGGTGGCCGGCAGGTCCGATCCGCCTGCTGTCTTTCGAGCGGAGGGGCCGGTTGAGGTGAGGGCGCTGACTAGTGGGAACGTGGGCCCAAAAGCTTTGTGGCGGGGGCCATCGAAGGTTGGCGGGGGCTCAGGGGGCCCTGCCCCTTCTCCCGCCTGAATGACCGGCGGCGCCCCTAGCGGCCCCGGTGGCGGGGGCTGCAGGGTGTGTCCTGCCCTGGGGCTAGGACGTCCAGGATCTCCGGCGTGGCTTTGCAAGGCCCCTTGGGACCGGCCCCTCGGGGACCAACCTAGGGTTAGTGTTAGCCCCCAGGAGGCCGGCAGGTCCGATCTGCCTGCTGTGTTTCGAGTGGAGGGGCAGGTTGAGGTGAGGGCGCTGACTAGTGGGAACGTGGGCCCAAGGGTTTGGGGCGGGGGTCCATCGAAGGTCGGCGGGTGTTCGGAGGGGCCTGCCCCTTCTCCCGCCTGAATGACCGGCGGCGCCCCTAGCGGCCCAGGTAGCGGGGGCTGCGGGTAAAGTCCAGCTCTCGGTCTCGGGTCCCCAATCCCAGGCATTGGGGCGCCGGGCCCCTTGGGTGGGGCCCCTCAGCAGCCCACCTAGAGTTCGGGTTAGCCCCCAGGAGTCCCGCAAACCTGATCTGCTGGTTGTGCGGCGAACAGAGGGGCAGGCCGAGCTGAGGGCGCTGAGGAGTGGGAGCGTGGGCCCAAGCGTTTTGGCGCGGGGGGCCTTCGAAAGTCGTCAGGGGCTCGGAGTGCCCTGCACGTTCTCCAGCTGTGAATGACTGGTGGCGCCAATAACGGCCTGGGTGGTGGTGGGGCGGAGGGTGAGTCCAGCGCTGGGGCTCGGGGTTCCCAATCCCGGGCGTTGCGGTGCCAGGCCCCTTGGGAGTGGCCCCTCGAGTGCCGACAAGGGTTAGGATTAACCCCCAGGAGGCCGGCAGGCAGGATCCACCGGCGGTGTGGCGAGCGGGGGGGGGGGGGGGGGCGGGGGCTGCCGGAGGGGAGGGCGATGGAGAGCGGAGCGTGGGCCCAAGTGTTTTGGCGCAGGGGGACTTCGAAGGTCCCCGGGAATTCGGAGGGCCCTACCCATTCACCCACCCTGAATGATGGGCGGCGCTCCTAGCGGCCCAGGTGGCGAGGGGCTGCAGGGTGAGTCCAGCGCTGGGGTTTGGAGGTTCCCAATCCCCGGCGTTGGGGCGCCAAACCCCTTGGGATGGTCCCCTCGGGGACCCACCTAGGGTTTGCGTTAGCCCCCGGGAGGCCGTCAGGCCCAATCCCCTGGCTGCGTGGCGTGCGGTGGGGCGGGCCGAGGGGACGGACCTGGCGAGCGGGACCGTGGGCCCACAGGTTTTGGCGTTGGGGCCTTCGAAGATCCTCAGGGGCTAGGAGGGCCCTGCCCCTTCTCCCGCCTGAATGACCGGCGGCGCCCCTAGCGGCCCCTGTGGCGGGGGCTGCAGGGTGTGTCCGGCCCTGGGGCTAGGACGTCCAGGATCCCGGGGCGTGGCTGCACAAGGCCCCTTGGGAGGGGCCCCTCAGGGACCGACGAGGGTTAGAGTTAGCCCCCAGGAGGCTGGCAGGTCCGATCCGCCTGCTGTGTTTCGAGCGGAGGGGCAGGTTGAGGTGAGGGTGCTGACTAGAGGATACGTGGGCCCAAGTGCTTTGGGGCGGGGGGGCCATCGAAGGTTGGCAGGGGCTCGGAGGGCCCTGCCCGTTCTCCCGCCCTGTATGACCGGTGGGCCCTAGAGGCCCAGGTGGCCAGGGGCTGCAGGGTGAGTCCGGCGTTGCGTCTCGGGTCCCCAATCTCCGGCACTGAGGCGCCAGGCCCCTTGGGTGGGGCCCCTCAGGAGCCCACCTAGACTTAGTGTTAGCCCCTGGGAGGCCGGCAGGTCCAATCCGCCTGCTGTGTTTCGAGCGGAAGTGCGGGTTGAGGTGTGGGCGCTAACTAGTGGGAACGTGGGGGAAGCGCTTTGGGGCGGGGGGGCCATCGAAGGTCGGCGGGGGCTTGAAGGGCCCTGCCCCTTCTCCAGCCCTGAATGAGAGACAGCGCCCCTAGCAGCCCAGGTGGTGGACGGCAGCAGTGTTAGTCTTGCCCTGGGGCTCGGGGGTCCCCAATCCCCAGCGTTGCAGCCCCAGGCCCCTTGTCAGGGGCCTCTCAGGGACCGACCTAGGGTCAGGATTAGCAAGAAGGATGCCAGCAGGCCCGAAATGCCTGCTGTGCAGCGAGTGGAAGGGCGGGCAGAGTGAGGGCGCTGGCGAGCTGGAGCCTGGGCCCAAACATTTTGGAGCGGGGGGGCCTTCGAAGGTTGCCTGGGGCACAGAGGGCCCTGCCCGTTCTCATGCCCTGAATGACTGGCGGGCCCCCTAGCGGCCCAGGTGGCGGGGGGCTGCAGGGTGAGTCAGGCGCTGGGTCTCGGGTCCCCAACCTCCGCCGCTGCGGCGCCAGGCCCCTTGGGTGGGGCCCCTCAGGAGCTCACCTAGGGTTAGTGTTAGCCCCCGGGAGGCCGGCAAGCCCGACCTGCTGGATGTGCGGCGATCAGAGGGGTAGACCAAGCTGAGGGCGCTGAGGAGTGGGAGCAAGGGCCCAACCGTTTTGGCGCAGGGGCCTTCGAAGGTCATCAGGGTCTAGGAGGGCCCTGCTCCTTCTCCCGCTTGAATGAACAGCGGCGCCTCTAGCGGCCGGAGTGGAGGGGGCCTGCAGGGTGATTCCACCGCTGGGGTTCAGTGGTTCCCAATCCCCGGCATTGGGTCGCCAAGCCCCTTGGGAGGGTCCCATCGGGGACCAACCTAGGGTTTGCGTTAGCCCCCAGGAGGCCGTCAGGCCCAATCCCCTGGCTGTGTGGCGCGCGGTGTGGCGGGCCGAGGGGACTGAGCTGGCGAGCGGGACCATGGGCCCACAGGTTTTGGCGTGGGGGACTTTGAAGATCCTCAGGGGCTAGGAGGGCCTTGCCCCTTCTCCTACCCCGTATGACCGGTGGACCCCCAAAGGCCCAGGTGGAGTGGGGCTGCAGGGTGAGTATGGCGCTGGGTCTTGGGTCCCCAACCTCCGCCGCTGTGGTGCCAGGCCCCTTGGGAGGGGCCCCTCAGGAGCCCACCTAGAGTTAGGGTTAGCCCCCAGGATGCCGGCAAGCCCTATCTGCTGGATATGCGGCGAGCGGAGGGGCAGGCCGAGCTGAGGGCGCTGAGGAGTGGGAGCGTGGGCCCAAGCGTTTTGGCGCGGGGGGCCTTCGAAAGTCGTCAGGGTCTCGGAGTGCCCTGCACGTTCTCCCGCTCTGAATGACCGGCGGCGCAAATAACGGCCTGGGTGGCGGTGGGGCAGAGGGTGAGTCCAGCGCTGGGGCTCAGGGGTCTCAATCCCCAGCGTTGCAGTGCCAGGCCCCTTGGGAGGGGCTCCTTGGGGGCCGAACTAGGGTTAGGATTAGCCCCCAGGAGGCCGGCAGGCAGGATCCACCGGCGGTGTGGCGAGCAGGGGGGCGGGCCGAGGGGAGGGCGCTGGAGCGCGGGAGCGTGGGTCCACGTGTTTTGGCGCAGGGGGCCTTCGAAGCTCGCCTGGGACTCGGAGGGCCCTACCTGTTCTCCCGCCCTGAATGACCGGCAGCGCCCTAAGCGGCCCGGGTGGCGGGGGGCTGCAGGGTGAGTCCAGCACTGGGGTTGGAGGTTCCCAATCCCTGGCGTTGGGGCGCCAAGCCCCTTGGGATGGTCCCCTTGGGGACCCACCTAGGGTTTGCGTTAGCCCCCAGGAGGCCGTCAGGCCCAATCCCCTGGCTGTGTGGCGCACGGTGGGGTGGGCCGAGGGGACGGACCTGGCGAGCGGGACCGTGGGCCCACAGGTTTTGGCGTGGGGGCCTTCGAAGATCCTCAGGGGCTAGGAGGGCCCTGCCCCTTCTCCCGCCTGAATGACCGGCGGCGCCCCTAGCGGCCCCGGTGGCGGGGGCTTCAGGGTGTGTCCGGCCCTGGGGCTAGGACGTCCAGGATCCCGGGCGTGGCAGCGCAAGGCCCCTTGGGAGGGGCCCCTCAGGGACCATCGAGGGTTAGGGTTAGCCCCCAGGAGGCCGGCAGGTCCGATCCGCCTGCTGTGTTTCGAGCGGAGGGGCAGATTGAGGTGAGGGCGCTGACTAGTGGGAACGTGGGCCCAAGCGCTTTGGGGCGGGGGGCCATCGAAGGTCCGCGGGGGCTCCGAGGGCCCTGCCCCTTCTCCAGGCCTGAATGAGAGACAGCGCCCCTAGTGGCCCAGGTGGTGGACGGCAGCAGTGTTAGTCTTGCCCTGGGGCTCGGGGGTCCCCAATCCCCAGCATTGCATCCCCAGGGCCCTTGTCAGGGGCCTCTCGGGGACCGACCTAGGGTCAGAGTTAGCAAGAAGGATGCCGGCAGGCCCGAAATGCCTGCTGTGCAGCGAGTGGAGGGGCGGGCGGAGTGAGGGCGCTGGTGAGCTGGAGCCTTGGCCCAAACATTTTGGAGCGGGAGGCCCTTCGAAAGTTACCTGGGGCACAGAGGGCCCTGCCCGTTCTCACGCCCTGAATGACCGGCGGGCCCCCTAGCGGCCCAGGTGGCGGGGGGCTGCAGGGTGAGTCCGGCGCTGGGTCTCGGGTCCCCAATCCCCGGCGTTGGGGCGCCAGGTCCCTTGGGAGGGGCCCCTCAGTAGCCCACCTAGAGTTAGGGTTAGCCCCCAGGATGCTGGCAAGCCTTATCTGCTGGATGTGCGGCGAGCAGAGGGGCAGGCCGAGCTGAGGGCGCTGAGGAGTGGGAACGTGGGCCCAAGCGCTTTGGGGCTGGGGGCTATCGAAGGTCCGCGGGGGCTCAGAGGGCCCTGCCCCTTCTCCAGCCCTGAATGAGAGACAGCGCCCCTAGTGGCCCAGGTGGTGGACGGCAGCAGTGTTAGTCTGGCCTTGGGGCTCGGGGGTCCCCAATCCCCAGCGTTGCAGCCCCAGGCCCCTTGTCAGGGGCCTCTCGGGGACTGATCTAGGGTTAGGGTTACCAAGAAGGATGCCGGCAGGGCCGAAATGCCCGCTGTGCAGCGAGTGGAGGGGCGGGCAAAGTGAGGACGCTGGCAAGCTGGAGCCTGGGCCCAAACATTTTGGAGCGGGGCGGGGGGCCTTCAAAGGTTGCCTGGGGCACAGAGGGCCCTGCCCATTCTCACGCCCTGAATGACCGGCGGGCCCCCTAGCGGCCCAGGTGGCAGGGGGCTGCAGGGTGAGTCAGGCGCTGGGTCTCCGGTCCCCAATCCCCTGCGTTGGGGCGCCAGGCCCCTTGGGAGGGGCCCCTCAGGAGCCCACCTAGAGTTAGGGTTAGCCCCCAGGAGGCTGGCAAGCCCTATCTACTGGATGTGCCGCGAGCGGAGGGGCAGGCTGAGCTGAGGGGGCTGAGGAGTGGGAGCGTCGGCCCAAGCGTTTTGGCGCGGGCGGCCTTCCAAAGTCGTCAGGGGCTCGGAATGCCCTGCACGTTCTCCCGCTCTGAATGACCGGCGGCGCCAATAACGAACTGGGTGGCGGTGGGGCGGAGGGTGAGTCCAGCGCTGGGGCTCGGGGGTCCCAATCCCCAGCGTTGCAGTGCCAGGCCCCTTGAGAGGGGCCCCTTGGAGGCCGAACTAGGGTTAGGATTAGCCCCCAGGAGGCCGGCAGGTAAGATCCACCGGCGGTGTGGCGAGCGGGGGGGGGGGGCCGGAGGGGAGGGCGCTGGAGAGCGGAGCTTGGGCCGAAGTGTTTTGGCGCGGGGGCCTTGGAAGCTCCTTGGGTGCTCGGAGGGCCCTACCCGTTCTCCAGCCTGAATGACCGGCGGCGCCCCTAGCGGCCCGGGTGGTGGGGGGCTGCAGGGTGATTCCAGCACTGGGGTTTGGAGGTTCCCAATCCCCGGCGTTGGGGCGCCAAGCCCCTTGGGATGGGCCCCTCAGGAACCCACCTGGGATTGCGTTAGCCCCCAGGAGGCCGTCAGGCCCAATCCCCTGGCTGTGTGGCGCGCGGAGGGGCGGGCCGAGGGGACGGAGCTGGCGAGCGGGACCTTGGGACCACAGGTTTTGGCGTGGGGGCCTTCGAAGATCCTCAGGGGCTCAGAGGGCCCTGCCCCTTCTCCTGCCTGAATGACCGGCGGCGCCCCTAGCAGCCCCGGTGGCGGGGGCTTCAGGGTGTGTCCGGCCCTGTGGCTAGGAGGTACAGGATCCCCGGCGTGCCTCGCAAGGCCCCTTGGGAGGGGCCCCTGGGGGACCGACCTAGGGTTAGGGTTAGCCCCCAGGAGGCCAGCAGGTCTGATCCGCCTGCTGTGTTTGGAGCGGAGGGGCAGGTTGAGGTGAGGGCGCTGACTAGTGGGAACGTGGGCCCAAGCGCTTTGGGGCGGGGGGGCCATCGAATGTTGGCGGGGGCTCGGAGGGCCCTGCCCCTTCTCCCGCCTAAATGACCGGCGGCGCCCCTGCGGCCCAGGTGGCGGGGGGCTGCGGGGTAAAGTCCAGCGCTCGGTCTCGGGTCCCCAATCCCAGGCGTAGGGGCGCCAGGCCCCTTCGGTGGGGCCCCTCAGGAACCCACCTAGAGTTCGGGTTAGCCCCCAGGAGTCCCGCAAGCCCTATCTGCTGGATGTGTGGCGAGCGGAGGGGCAGGCCGAGCTGAGGGCGCTGAGGACTGGGAGCGTGGGCCCAAGCGTTTTGGCGCGGGGGCCTTCAAATGTCGTCAGGGGCTCGGAGTGCCCTGCACGTTCTCCCGCTCTGAATGATCGGCAGCGCCAATAATGGCCTCGGTGGCGGTGGGGCAAAGGGTGAGTCCAGCGCTGGGGCTCGGGGGTCCCAATCCCCGGCATTGCGGTGCTAGGCCCCTTGGGAGGGGCCCTTCGGGGCCGAACAAAGGTTAGGATTAGCCCCCAGGAGGCCGGCAGGCAGGATCCACGGGCGGTGTGGCGAGCGGGGGGGGGGGGGGTGGGCTGCCGGAGGGGAGGGGGCTGGAGAGCAGAGCGTGGCCCCAAGTGTTTTGGCGCAGGGGGCCTTCGAAGCTCCCCGGGGGCTCAGAGGGCCCTACCCGTTCTCCCCCCCTGAATGACCGGCGGCGCCCCTAGCGGCCCGGCTGCCGGGGGGCTGCAGGGTGAGTCCAGCGCTGGGGTTTGGAGGTTCCCAATCCCCGGCATTGGGGCGCCAAGCCCCTTGGGATGGGCCCCTCGGGGACCCACCTAGGGTTTGGGTTAGCCCCCAGGAGGCCTTCAGGCCCAATCCCCTGGCTGTGCGGCTCGCGGTGGGGCGGACCGAGGGGAGGGAGCTCGCGAGCGGGACCGTGGGCCCACAGGTTTTGGCGCGGGGCCTTCTAAGGAGGTCGGGGGCTCGGAGGGCCCTGCCCCTTCTCCCGCCTGAATGACCGGCGGCGCCCCTAGCAGCCCGGGTGCCAGGGGGCTGCAGGGTGAGTCCGGCCCTGGGGCTAGGACGTCCAGGATCCCCGGCATGGCCGCGCAAGACCCCTTGGGAGGGGCCCCTCCGGGACCGCCCTAGGGTTAGGTTACCCCCAGGTGGCCGGCAGGTCTGATCCGCCTGCTGTCTTTCGAGCGGAGGGGCCGGTTGAGGTGAGGGCGCTGACTAGTGGGAACAAGGGCCCGAGCGCTTTGGGGCGGGGGGCCATCGAAGGTCGGCGGGGGCTCAGAGGGCGCTGCCAGTTCTCCAGCCCTGAATGAGCGGCAGCGCCCCTAGTGGCCCAGGTGGTGGAGGGGCAGCAGTGTTAGTCTTGCCCTGGGGCTCGGGGGTCCCCAATGCCCGGAGTTGCGGTGCCAGGACCCTTGGGAGGGGCCCCTCGGGGGCCCACCTAGGGTTAGGATTAGCCCCCAGGACGCCGGCAGGCAGGATCCACCGGCGGTGTGGCGAGCCGAGGGGCGGGCCGAAGGGAGGGCGCTGGAGAGCGGAGCGTGGGCCCCGAGTGTTTTGGCGCAGGGGGTCTTCGAAGCTCCCCGGGGGCTCAGAGGGCCCTACCCGTTCTCCCCCCCTGAATGACCGGCGGCGCCCCTAGCGGCCCAGTTGGCGGGGGGCTGCAGGGTGAGTCCAGCGCTGGGGTTTGGAGGTTCCCAATCCCCAGCATTGGGGTGCCAAGATCCTTGGGATGGGCCCCTCCGGGACCCACCTAGGGTTTGCGTTAGCCCCCAGGAGGCCGTCAGGCCCAATCCCCTGGCTGTGTGGCGGGCGGTGGGGCGGGCCGAGTGGACGGAGCTGGCGAGCAGGACCGTGGGCCCACAGGTTTTGGCGTGGGGGCCTTCGAAGATCCTCAGGGGCTAGGAGGGCCCTGCCCTTTCTCCCGCCTGAATGACCGGCGGCGCCCCTAGCGGCCCGGGTGGCGGGGGCTTCAGGGTGTGTCCGGCCCTGGGGCTAGGACGTCCAGAATCCCGGGCGTGGCAGCGCAAGGCCCCTTGGGAGGGGCCCCTCAGGGACCAACGAGGGTTAGGGTTAGCCCCCAGGAGCCCGTCAGGCCCAATCCCCTGGCTGTGTGGCACGCGGTGGGGCAGGCCGAGGGGACGGAGCTGGCGAGCGGGACCATGGGCCCACAGGTATTGGCGTGGGGGATTTCGAAGATCCTCAGGGGCTAGGAGGGCCCTGCCCCTTCTCCCGCCCCCTATGACCGGTGGGCCCCCTGGAGGCCCAGGTGGCAGGGGGCTGCAGGGTGAGTCCGGCGCTGGGTCTCGGGTCCCCAACCTCCGCCGCTGCGGTGCCAGGCACCTTGTGTGGGGCCCCTCAGGAGCCCACCTAGAGTTAGTGTTAGCCCCTGGGAGGCCGGCAAGCCCGACCTGCTGGATGTGCGGCGAGCAGAGGGGTAGGCCGAGCTGAGGGCGCTGAGGAGTGGGAGCGTAGGCCCAACCGTTTCGGCGCGGGGGGGGGGGGCCTTCGAAGGTTGCTTGGGGCACAGAGGGCCCTGCCCATTCTCACGCCCTGAATGACCGGCGGGCCCCCTAGCGGCCCAGGTGGCGGGGGGCTGTGGGTAAAGTCCAGCGCTTGGTCTTGGGTCCCCAATCCCCGGTGTTGGGGCGCCAGGCCCCTTGGCTGGGGCCCCTCAGGAGCCCACCTAGAGTTAGGGTTAGCCCCCAGGACTCCCGCAAGCCCGATCTGCTGGAGGTGAGGCGAACGGAGGGGCAGGCCGAGCTGAGGGCGCTGAGGAGTGGGAACGTGGGCCCAAGCGTTTTGGCGCGGGGGGCCTTCGAAAGTCGTCAGGGGCTCGGAGTGCCCTGCACGTTCTCCCACTCTGAATGACCGGCGGCGCCAATAACGGCCTGGGTGGCGGTGGGGCGGAGGGTGAGTCCAGCGCTGGGGCTCGGGGGTCCCAATTCCCGGCGTTGCGGTCCAGGCCCCTTGGGAGTGGCCCCTCGGGTGCCGAACAAGGGTTAGGATTAGCCCCCAGGAGGCCGGCAGGCAAGATCCAGGGGCGGTGTGGCGAGCGGGGGGGGGGGGGGGGGCGGCCGGAGGGGAGGGCGCTGGAGAGCGGAGCGTGGGCCCAAGTGTTTTGGCGCAGGGGGCCTTCGAAGCTCCCCGGGAATTCGGAGGGCCTTACCCGTTCTCCCCCCCTTAATGACCAGCGGCGCTCCTAGTGGCCCTGGTGGCGTGGGGCTGCAGGGTGAGTCCAGCGCTGGGGTTTGGAGGTTCCCAATCCCCGGCGTTGGGGCGCCAAACCCCTTGGGATGGTCCCCTCGGGGACCCACCTAGGGTTTTCGTGAGCCCCCAGGAGGCTGTCAGGCCCAATCCCCTGGCTGTGTGGCGCGCGGAGGGGCGGGCCGAGGGGACGGAGCTGGCGACCGGGACCGTGGGCCCAGAGGTTTTGGCGTGGGGGCCTTCGAAGATCCTCAGGGGCTAGTAGGGCCCTGCCCCTTCTCCCGCCTGAATGACCGGCGGCGCCCCTAGCGGCCCCGGTGGCGGGGGCTGCAGGTTGTGTCTGGCCCTGGGGCTAGGACGTCCAGGATCCCGGGCGTGGCTGCGCAAGGCCCCTTGGGAGGGGACCCTCGGGGACTGACCTAGGGTTAGGGTTAGCCCCCAGGAGGCCGGCAGGTCTGATCCGCCTGCTGTGTTTGGAGCGGAGGGGCAGGTTGAGGTGAGGGCGCTGACTAGAGGGAACATGGGCCCAAGCGCTTTGGGGCGGGGGGGCCATCGAAGGTCGGCGGGTGCTCGGAGGGCCCTGCCCCTTCTT
Organism: Ursus arctos; assembly: GCF_023065955.2. NCBI lineage: Eukaryota > Metazoa > Chordata > Mammalia > Carnivora > Ursidae > Ursus > Ursus arctos. Next base: position 75,555,061 of record NW_026622775.1, on the reverse strand, counting down.
CCGCCTGGATGACCGGCGGCGCCCCTAGTGCCCAGGTGGTGGAGGGGCAGCAGTGTTAGTCTGGCCCTGGGGCTCGGGGGTCCCCAATCCCCAGTGTTGCAGCCCCAGGCCCCTTGTCTGGGGCCTCTCGGGGACTACCTAGGGTCAGGGTTAGCAAGCAGGATGCCGGCAGGCCCAAAATGCCCGCTGTGCAGCGAGTGGAGGGGCGGGCCGAATGAGGGGCCGGCGAGCGGGAGCCTGGGCCCAAACATTTGGCGGGGGGGCCTTCGAAGGTAGCCGGGAGCTCAGAGGGCCCTGTCTGTTCTCCCGCCCCACATGACCGGTGGGCCCCCTAGAGGCCCAGGTGGCGGGGGGCTGCAGGGTGAGTCCGGCGCTGGGTCTCGGGTCCCCAACCTCCGCCGCTGCGGCGCCAGGCCCCTTGGGTGGGGCCCCTCAGGAGCTCACCTAGAGTTAGTGTTAGCCCCCGGGAGGCCGGCAAGCCCGACCTGCTGGATGTGCGGCGATCAGAGGGGTAGACCAAGCTGAGGGCGCTGAGGAGTGGGAGCAAGGGCCCAACCGTTTTGGCGCAGGGGCCTTCGAAGGTCATCAGGGTCTAGGAGGGCCCTGCTCCTTCTCCCGCTTGAATGAACAGCGGCGCCTCTAGCGGCCGGAGTGGAGGGGGCCTGCAGGGTGATTCCACCGCTGGGGTTCAGTGGTTCCCAATCCCCGGCATTGGGTCGCCAAGCCCCTTGGGAGGGTCCCATCGGGGACCAACCTAGGGTTCACCTTAGCCCCCATGCAACCGGCAGGTGCAATCCGCCTGCTGTGTTTCGAGCGGAGGGGCCTGTTGAGGTGAGGGCGCTGACTAGTGGCAACGTGGGCCCAAGCGCTTTGGGGCAGGCGGCCATCGAATGTGGAAGGGGGCTTGGAGGGCCCTGCCCCTTCTCCCGCTGGGAATGAGCGGCAGCGCCCCTAGTGGCCCAGGTGGTGGAGGGGCAACAGTGTTAGTCCGGCCCTGGGGCACTGGGGTCCCCAATCCCCAGCGTTGCATCCCCGGGCCCCTTGTCAGGGACCTCTCGGGGACTGACCTAGGGTTAGGGTTAGCAAGCAGGATGCCGGCACGCCCTAAATGCCAGCTGTGCGGCGAGTGGAGGGGCGGGCGGAGTGAGGGCGCTGGCGAGCAGGAGCCTGGGCCCAAACATTTTTTCACAGGGGGCCTTCGAAGGTCGCTGGTGGCTCAGAGGGCCCTGCCCGTTCTCCCCCCCCTGAATAACCGGCGGGCCCCCTAGCGGCCCAGGGGGTGGGGGGCTGCAGGGTGAATCCGGCGCTGGGTGTCGGGTCCCCAATCCCTGGCGTTGGGTCGCCAAGCACCTTGGGATGGGCCCCTCGGGGACCCACCTAGGGTTTGGCTTAGCGCCCAGGAGGCCATCAGGCCCAATCCTCTGGCTGTGTAGCCCGTGTTGTGGCTGGCCAGGGGAGGTAGCTGGCGAGCGGGACCGTGGGCCCACAGGTTTTGGAGCTGGGGCGGCCTTCAAAGGTCGTCAGGGGCTTGTAGCACCCTGCCCCTTCTACCGCCTGAATGACCGGCGGCGCTCCTAGCGGCCCGGGTGGCGGGTTGCTGCAAGGTGAGTCCGGCCCTGGGGCTAGGACGTCCAGGATCCCGGGCATGGCGGCGCAAGGCCCCTTGGGAGGGGCCCCTCGGGAACCGACCTAGGGTTAGGGTTAGCCCCCAGGAGGCCGGCAGGTCCGATCTGGCTGCTGTGTTTCGAGTGGAGGGGCGGGTCGAGGTGAGGGCGCAGACTAGTGGGAACGTGGGCCCAAGCGCTTTGGGGCAGGGGGCCATCGAATGTGGAAGGGGGCTTGGAGGGCCCTGCCCCTTCTCCCACCGGGAATGAGTGGCAGCGCCCCTAGTGGCCCAGGTGGTGGAGGGGCAGCAGTGTTAGTTTGGCCCTGGGTCTCAGGGGTCCCCAATCCCCAGCGTTGCAGCCCCAGGCCCCTTGTCATGGGCCTCTCGGGGACTGACCTAGGGTAGGGTTAGCAAGCAGGATGCCGGCAGGCCCGAAATGCCGGCTGTGCTGTGAGTGGAGGGGCGGACGGAGTGAGGGCGCTGGCGAGCGGAAGCCTGGGCCCAAACATTTTGGCGCGGGGGCCTTCGAAGGTCGATGGGGGCTCAGAGGGCCCTGCCCGTTCTCCCCCCCGAATAACCGGCGGGCCCCCTAGCGGCCCCAGGGGTGGGGGGCTGCAGGGTGAATCCGGCGCTGGGTGTCGGGTCCCCAATCCCTGGCGTTGGGGCGCCAAGCACCTTGGGATGGGCCCCTCCGGGACCCACCTAGGGTTAGGCTTAGCCCCCAGGAGGCCATCAGGCCCAATCCCCTGGCTTGTAGCGCGTTGCGGCAGGCCAGGGGAGGGAGCTGGCGAGCGGGACCGTGGGCCCACAGGTTTTGGCGCTGGGGCGGCCTTCGAAGGTCGTCAGGGGCTTGTAGGACCCTGCCCCTTCTACCGCCTGAATGACCGGCGGCGCTCCTAGCGGCCCGGGTGGCGGGTGGCTGCAGGGTGAGTCCGGCCCTGGGGTAGGACGTCCAGGATCCCGGGCATGGCGGTGCAAGGCCCCTTAGGAGGGGCCCCTCGGGAACGGACCTAGGGTTAGGGTTAGCCCCCAGGAGGCCGGCAGGTCCGATCCGGCTGCTGTGTTTCGAGCGGAGGGGCGGGTTGAGGTGAGGGCGCTGACTAGTGGGAACGTGGGCCCAAGCGATGTAGGGCAGGGGGCCATCGAATGTCAAAGGGGGCTTGGAGGGCCCTGCCCGTTCTCCCGCCGGGAATGAGCGGCAGCGCCCCTAGAGGCCCAGGTGGTGGAGGGGCAACAGTGTTAGTCCGGCCCTGGGGCACTGGGGTCCCCAATCCCCAGCGTTGCATCCCCGGGCCCCTTGTCAGGGGCCTCTCGGGGACTGACCTAGGGTTAGGGTTAGGAAGCAGGATGCCGGCAGGCCCAAAATGCCTGCTGTGCGGCGAGTGGAGGGGCGGGCTGAGTGAGGGCGCTGGCGAGCAGGAGCCTGGGACCAAACATTTTGGCGCCTGGGGCCTTCCAAGGTCGATGGGGGCTCAGAGGGCCCTGCCCGTTCTGCCGCCCTGATGACAGGCGGCACCAATAACGGCCCGGGTGGCGGTGGGGCAGAGGGTGAGTCCAGCGCTGGGTCTCGGGTCCCCAATCCCAGGCGTTGGGGCGCCAGGCCCCTTGCGAGGGGCCCCTAAGGAGCCCACCTAGAGTTAGGGTTAGCCCCCAGGAGGCCTGCAAGCCCGATCTGCTGGATGTGCAGCGAGCGGAGGGGCAGGCCGAGCTGAGGGCGTTGAGGAGTGGGAGCGGGGGGCCCAAGAGTTTGGCGCGGGGGCCTTCGAAATGCGCCAGGGGCTCGGTGTGCCCTGCACATTCTCCCGCCCTGAATGACCAGCGGCGCCAATAAAGGCCCGGGTGGCCGTGGGGCGGAGGGTGAATCCAGCGCTGGGGCGGGGGTCCCCAATCTCTGGCATTGCGGTGCCAGGCCCCTTGGGAGGAGCCCCTTGGGGGCCGACCTAGGGTTAGGATTAGCCCCAAGGAGGCCGACAGGCAGGATCCATGGGCGGTGTGGCGAGGGGGGAGCGGGCCGAGGGGAGGGCGCTGGTGAGTGGGAGCATGGGCCCAAGTGTTTTGGCACAGTTGGCCTTCGAAACTCGCCAGGGGCTCGGAGGGCCCTACCCGTTCTCGAGCCTGAATGACTGGCGGCGCCCCTAGCGGCCCGGGTGGCGGGGGGCTGCAGGGTGAGTCCAGCGCTGGGGTTCGGAGGTTCCCAATCCCCAGCGTTGGGGCGCCAAGCCCCTTGGGATGGGCCCTTCGGGGACAGACCTAGGGTTAGGATTAGCCTCCAGGAGGCCGGCAGGTCCGATCCGGCTGCTGTGTTTCGAGCAGGGGGGCGGGTTGAGGTGAGGGCGCTGACTAGTGGGAACGTGGGCCCAAGCGCTTTGGGGCAGGGGTCCATGGAATGTCGAAGGGGGCTTGGAAGGCCCTGCCCCTTCTCCAGCCCTGAATGAGAGACAGCGCCCCTAGTGGCCCAGGTGGTGGACGGCAGCAGTGTTAGTTTGGCCCTGGGGTTCGGGGGTCCCCAATCCCCAGCGTTGCAGCCCCAGGCCCCTTGTCAGGGGACTCTCGGGGACTGACCTTGGGTTAGGGATAGCAAGCAGGATGCCGGCAGGCCCGAAATGCCGGCTGTGCGGCGAATGGAGTGGCCGGCGGAGTGAGGGCGCTGGCAAGCAGAATCCTGGGCCCAAACATTTTGGGGTGGGGGGCCTTCGAAGGTCGCTGGGGGCTCAGAGGGCCCTGCCCGTTCTCCCGCCCTGTATGACCGGTGGGCCCCCTAGAGGCCCAGGTGGCGGGGGGCTGCAGGGTGAGTCCGGCGCTGGGTCTCGGGTCCCCAATCTCCGGCGCTGAGGCGCCAGGCCCCTTGGGTGGGGCCCCTCAGGAGCCCACCTAGACTTAGTGTTAGCCCCCGTGAGGCCGGCAAGCCCGACCTGCTGGATGTGCGGCGAGCAGAGGGGTAGGCCGAGTTGAGGGCGCTGAGGAGTGGGAGCGTGGGCCCAACCGTTTTGGCGCGGGGGCCTTCGAAGGTCATCAGGGGCTAGGAGGGCCCTGCTCCTTCTCCCGCCTGAATGACCGGCGGCGCCCCTAGCGGCCGGAGTGGCGGGGGGCTGCAGGCTGATTCCACCGCTGGGGTTCAGTGGTTCCCAATCCCCGGCGTTGGGTCGCCAAGCCCCTTGGGATGGGCCCCTCGGGTACCCACCTAGGGTTCAGCTTAGCCCCCAGGAGGCCGGCAGGTCCAATCCGCCTGCTGTGTTTCGAGCGGAGGGGCGGGTTGAGGTGAGGGCGCTGACAAGTGGGAACGTGGGCCCAAGCGCTTTGGGGCGGGGGGGGCCATCGAAAGTCGGCGGGGGCTCGGAGGGCCCTGCCCCTTCTCCCGCCTGAATGACCGGCGGCGCCCCTAGCGGCCCAGGTGGCGGGGGGCTGCGGGTACAGTCCGGCGCTCCGTCTCGGGTCCCTAATCCCCGGAGTTTGGGCGCCAGGCCCTTTGGGAGGTGCCCCTGAGGAGCCCACCTAGAGTTAGGGTTAGCCCCCAGGAGGCCGGCAAGCCCTATCTGCTGGATGTGCGGCGAGCGGAGGGGCAGGCCGAGCTGAGGGCGCTGAGGAGTTGGAGCGTGGGCCCAAGCATTTTGGTGCGGGGGGCCTTCGAATGTCGTCAGGGGCTCGGAGTGCCCTGCACGTTCTCCCGCTCTGAATGATCGGCGGCGCCATTAACGGCCTGGGTGGCGGTGGGGCGGAGGGTGAGTCCAGCGCTGGGGCTCGGGGGTCCCAATCCCCGGGGTTGCGGTGCCAGGCCCCTTGGGAGGGGCCCCTTGGGGGCCGAACTAGGGTTAGGATTAGCCCCCAGGAGGCCGGCAGGCAGGATCCATGGGCGCTGTGGCGAGCAGGCGGGCGGGCCGAGGGGAGGGCGCTGGAGAGCGGGAGCGTGGGCCCAAGTGTTTTGGCGCAGGGGGCCTTGGAAGCTCGCCGGGGGCTCGGAGGGCCCTACCTGTTCTCCCGCCCTGAATGACCGGCGGCGCCCCAAGCGGCCTGGGTGGCGGGGGGCTGCAGGGTGAGTCCAGCGCTGGGCTTTGGAGGTTCCCAATCCCTGGCGTTGGGGCGCCAAGCCCCTTGGGATGGGCCCCTTGGGGACCCACCTAGGGTTTGCGTTAGCCCCCAGGAGGCCGTCAGGCCCAATCCCCTGGCTGTGTGGCGCGCGGTGGGGCGGGCCGAGGGGACGGAGCTGGCGAGCGGGACCGCGGGCCCACAGGTTTTGGCGCGGGGGCCTTCGAAGGAGGTCGGGGGCTCAGAGGGCCCTGCCCCTTCTCCTGCCTGAATGACCGGCGGCGCCCCTAGGAGCCCGGGTGCCAGGGGGCTGCAGGGTGAGTCCGGCCCTGGGGCTACGGTGTCCAGGATCCCTGGCATGGCGGCCCAAGACCCCATGGGGCTGCGGGTAAAGTCCAGCGCTCCGTCTCGGTTCCCCAATCCCCCGCGTTTGGGCGCCAGACCCCTTGGGAGGGGCCCCCCGGGGGCCGACCTAGAGTGAGGGTTAGCCCCAGGAGGACGGCAGGCCGGATCCGCCGGGTGTGCCGCAAGCAGAGGGGCGGGCCGACATGAAGGTGCTGGCGAGCGAGCTTGGGCCCAAGCGTTTTTGCGCGGGGGGCCTTCGAAGTTTGCTTGTGGGCTCAGAGGGCCCTGCCCGTTCTCCCGCCCTGAATGACCGGGGGCGCCCCTAGCAGCCCGGGTGGCGGCGGGGCGGCACGGTGAATCCGGCGCTGGAGCTCAAGGGTCCCCAATCCCTGGCGTTTTGGTTCGAAACCCCTTGGGATAGGCCCCTCGGGGGCCAACCTAGGGTTAGGGTTAGCCCCGATGAGACCGGCAGCCCTGATCCGCCGGCTGTGCAGCGAGCGGAGGGGTGGGCCAAGGTGAGGGCGCTGGAGAGCGGGAGCGTGGGCCCAAGCGTTTTGGCGCGGGGGGGCCTTCGAAGGTCTTCGGGGGCTCGGAGGGCCCTGCCCGTACTCCCGCCCTGAATGACCGGCGGCGCCCCGAGCACAGGGTGGCGGCGGGGCAGCAGCGTGATTCCAGTGCTGGGGCTCCGGGGTCCCCAATCCCCGGTGTTGCTACGCCAGACCAGTTGTGAGGTGCCCCTCGGGGACCGACCTAGGGTTAGTGTTAGCCCCAAGGAGGCCAGCATGCCTGCTTCTCCAGCTGCGCGGCGAGCGGAGGAGCAGGCCGAGGTGAGGGCGCTGGCGAGCGGGAGCGTGGGCCCAAGCGTTTTGGGGCGAGGGGCCTTCGAAGGTCGAAGGGGGCTCGGAGGGCCCTGCCCCTTCTCCCGCCCTGAATGACCGGTGGCGCCCCTAGCGGCCCAGGTGGTGGCGGGGTGGCAGTGTGAGTGCGGCAATGGGGCTCAGGGGTCCCCAATCCCTGGCGTTGCGGCGCCAGACCCCTTGGGAGGGGCCCCTTGGTGGCCGATCTAGGGTTACGGTTAGCGCTCCATTCTAGTCGGCAGACAGTGACCCTAGGTATGATGAGAGGGAGGGGGTAACAGGGCATTTCATCTGATCGCCCCCCCCCACCCCTCTGGCCTCCTCTAGCTACGGATGCGTCCTCTCTTCCTGGGACGAGATCGGCGGAGCCGGCGAGCAGCGGGGCATGTGAGTGAGCTTTGGCTAATGCAGAGGGCCCTTCCTTCTTCGAGAGGGCAGCGAGGGGACTGTGATCTGGGGCTGGTGGACCCTCATCCCACACATCTGCAATTCCTGTGAGAGGGTCCAGGTCTGAGGGCTGCTTCTGCAGAAGAGGAAAGGGGTCCTGAGGAGCCCTGGGTGGGGTGTGGGCACTGTGGGAGAGCAGAGGGGGCTGGAGGGCAGCCTCAGCCCCTAACAGAGTCATTCCCCATCCCCGCCGCCTCCCAGCCCTGTCTCTACCCCAATCCTGGGACCCACAACAAAGGGCATGGCTTCCACACATCTGGTGGAACGTCGACACTGGGTGCTCAGCAGGTACTCAGGAGACCCAGGGAGAGCTCGGGGACTGGACGTCCCCCACCCAGTGGGAGATTAGCGTCCACGGAAGGACACCCTCTCCTGGCACCTACTGAACGAGGCAGCACGTAGGCACGGGAGGGGAAGTGGGAGGTATCGGGAGGGTCCTGGGAAGGCCAGGGATGGGACAGAGTCCCTTTGTTCCCTCCTTGGTTGGACAGTCACAGAGCACTAGTGTGCCCTGAGGGCAAAGACCACGGCAGACACGCCACCCCCTCCCTGCCCACATGCAGTGGAAGTCACGCGGCAAGTGGGCAGGGAGACTGAGCAGGGCGTCCAGCTTCTGCTTGGAGGACAAAAATGGTCACACCAGGGGTCAAGGGCTCCCACTCACAGAGGCTTTGGGTCAGCCCAAAGGTGGACATGGAGTAGGAATGGGCTCTGACAGCCAGGAGCCGGGGACCCAGGGGCCCAGGTTCCCACAGGGGTTCCCTGGGGCATCCGTGTGGGAGGTGCCCTGTCCTCTGACTCCTCTGCCCACCTGTCTGTCCCCAGGGCCATCTCCTCCATCCTGGGCACCTGGCTGAGCCACTACCCTGAAGATTTCTTCCAGCCCCCAGAATTTCCCTGCCTAAAGACACTACTGGCATACGTAGGGCTCAACGTGCCAGGCTCAGACCTGGAGCAACGTGCCTGGCTCCTCCTCTCTCGGCTGCGACACCGCGAGCCCGCTGAGCCGGAGGCTGGGGGTGAGGAGGACTGGGGGTGACTGATGGAGGGCTGTGGAGGGGAGAGAGTGGGCCACACAGAGCAAGCCTCCACAGACTGCAGTGTGGCTGGGAGCAAGGAGTGGTCTCAGATCACTGTCCCCATGGGCTACAGTTTGGGGAGACCACCCAGGGACAGATTCTTAGACTCAAACAATATTGAGTGGTGGGCAAAGTTGCCTTCATTTGGAAGGGACATGGAAAGACAATCATGATGACCATACTTTCTCTTCTTGGAGCGACAGCAGCAGCCCCAGAGCGAGATCTGGAACCGCACCGAAAGCTAGTCCCAGCTCCCACTGTGGTGCCTGCTGCAGCTTCAGAGCCTGAGCTGGAAAATCCCAACACTGTTGCTGGAGCTCAGCAACTCAAAAGAGCAGGGACGTCACCTGCCATGTCGGGCCCAGTGCAGCTGGTGGTCAGAGCTCTGATCCACCGTGAGGACGTGCAAGAGTCACCTGCGCCTTTGGAAAGCCAGGAGCCTCAGCAGGCCCCAGCACCAGCCATGGAGGTCCCTGAAGAACCCGTGATGACACCTCCCATTTCAGAGCCACGGCAGGATATACTCACAGCTCTGACTCCCTGTCGGGAGCTTGAAGACCCCCCTGCACCTTGTGCAGCCTCGGTGCCCGCGCACACTGCAGCACTAGCTATGGAGGTCCCTGAAGGGCCCCCGATGCCACCTGTCCTGTCAGAGCCAACGGAGGTTACACTCACAGCTCTGACGAATGGTCATGAGCTGCAAGAGCCACTAGCATCTATGGCAGCCTGGGCGCCTGCGCACGCTGCAGCACTAGCTATGGAGGTCCCTGAAGGGCCCCTGATGCCACCTGCCCTGTCAGAGCCAACGGAGGTTACACTCACAGCCCTGATGAACGGTCATGCGCTGCAAGAGCCACTGGCATCTATGGCAGCCTGGGCGCCCGCGCACGCTGCAGCACTAGCTATGGAGGTCCCTGAAGGGCCCCTGATGCCCCTTGCCCTGTCAGAGCCAGCGGAGGATATACACAGAGCTCTCACTCCCTGTCAGCAGCTTCAAGAGCCACCTGCACCTTTGGCAGCCCCGGAGTCCAAGCAGGCTACAGCACCAATTATCGGGGTTGCCGGAGGGTGCTGGCAACCATTTCTCTCAGTGGAGCAACTGGCCTCGGCCCCGGAGCAGCAGTTCCTGCTCGCTGAATCCCCAAAGGATGGCTTTCCCTCCCCTGTCATTCCAGTGTTTCTAATTTTTGCGTTGTTCATGCACCTATTTCATAGCTTAATATATTCTGGTCTATAAATAAAGATAAATTGAGTTTTCATGGAATTTTACTCTGATCCTTTTAAATTGTACATCCAGGTGTCATTCGATACAGAGTGTTTCACAACCTTGTCCTTCTACAATATTTCCCTCCAGGAGACTCCCGTGCCACTCGTCAGATACTGCTCATTCTCTCAGCACAGTCCCTGCAGCCACAGCTCCCCTCTCTGCCTCTGTGAGTTACTTCTTCTGGGTTTTCATGTGTGTGGGATCAGACAGTGTGGCCTTTTTCTATCTAGCTACGTAACCTATGAGTGATTCATTTATTTTTTTCAGGTTTCTCTTAACAAACAAACAAACACACAAAAACAGAAACAAAAAAACCCCACCATTTTACTACAAAGGAATATTCCTGATACAATACTGCGCAGGTGAAGCCCCAAAATGAAATGTTTTCATAATCTGGGATAGGCTTCCCTTTTGTGTGACCCAAGAGCCAGAAATACCTGGGTCCATGAGACACCTGCAAAATCTTTCATTTTCCAGGATAGGCCAGGTTTCAATGATTCTAATGTGCATATTATAAAAATATTGAGACTGCATATTAAATCTTCCTCTTTATTACAAACATATCAGGTAATTAAAAGGTTCTCTAAGGTTTTAGCCAGATTACGTTTTGTTAGTAAAATAGTGATGTAAATATGAAGAAAGGAAGACACATTCCTTCTACCTTCTACCATGATAGCCCATAACGCATGGCGTCCCTCTTCCAGTCCTTTCTCTCGGAGTGTATGGGTGAGTGTGTGCGGGGGAGGGGGTTTGCCTGTGTGTGGGACAGGGTGGGGCAGGGAGGGTTTCACAGCTGGGCTCTTGTTCAGCCTGAGGTCCCCACAGTGGACAGGCACTGCTACTCCTCTCCTGTCCCCTTCTGCATTTTCAGGGGCTACACATCATTTACTCAGCAGCACCACCTGCCGAACAATTGAGACCTCTCCAATTCTTTGAGTCTCATCCTTAAAGTGAAGGGTACAATGTGCCGTAAATCTCTTTGGCTTTAGGACTGTTTCCTAAAAGCACAATTTCTGGAACACACTTTAGTCCCATTGTTGCAGTATTGGCCGCAGGGTCCTCTATCTATACTCTCTTTCTTTCCGTGGAGCCTTGCTCGGGAAAGGAGGGTCCCCGGAGACTAGAGAGGAACCCTGAAATCATGAGGAAGACAAGCCAGCAGTGAGGCCATCAGGCTACCTGGGCGGGACCCGTGAAGCAGGGAAGAGCCTGTCCATACCGCCCTCATGGATCCTCCCTCCACAAGCATCCCTGCCCCACCACACACACACACACACACACACACACACACACACACACCCCGCCCTGGAACACCCCTCATCCAGACCCCGTCCCAGGACACACCCCAGCCCCTCCAGCCCCTCCTGCTCTAGAACTCAGCTTCTAAGTAGAGCAACCAGGTCCTGCTTCCAGGCCAGCAGAGGGGCGTCGGCCGGGCCACACTTGTCTGCTTGCTCCGGGTCCATCCTTTTTGGGCCCTCTCCTCCCAGGAAGGAACCAACCTCTCATGGCAGCTCAGGTCAGTGAGTCACAGACATGACCTGAATGTGTTCATCCATATGTCCACTAGGTGGCAACAGCAAGAACTGCTTGAACCTCTGTGAACAGGAGGGACCTTTACTGAGGAGGGAAGAGAAGGCTAGCTGAGGACAAAGCCGGAACTGACACCCCACACCCACCCCCCACCATGGGGTGTACGTGACATTCCTCAGGCACTCCTGGCTGCCCTAAAGGACAAAGAAAGAGTTAACCTATAGACACCACAATCCTGCAAGACTTAAGTCTCCCTCAGTTTCCCAATGTCTTAGCAGTTTACAAGAACCAAGCATTTCTATCAATAAATTAGCTTCCTGAAGGGAAAGCAGATACAACGAAATGTCCTTATAATCTGCAGCCTCCAGGAAGTTCCCAACCGTCTTAATGTTCATGCCTTGCTAGAGGGCAAAACCACCTTCCCTAGACAATGGCAGGGCCTCTGTACCTTGTGAGTCTTCTTTAACATATGCAAGTATTATCTCAACCTCCCTTTTTCCTTACCTTCCCCCAACCCCATAGTCTATCATAAGCCAGCCCTCACAAGCCAGGGCAGCAGCTCTTTCTGCCACCTGTCCTGTCATAAACCACCAATTTTGCACCAAAGACGTCTCGCGAATTCCTTCCTGGTCGTCGGCTGCGGATTCCACCCCACTGAACCTCACCTATATTCCACAACCTCCTCATTTCCAAAGCACACTGGGTGTTCATGGAAGCTGCAGGATGGACAGAGCCTCAACCGGCGGCTTTGGCACTGGGCATAGCCCCTCCACACCACTCAGTCTCCTCCAGCAGTGACCCCCTGCCCCTGCCAGCCCCAATTCTTAATAACCCTCCAGTTCAGTTGTTGTGACAGCAGTGCCTACGCTTCCTGCTGCAGACACAAGTGAGGAGAAGGGAGAGATCCCTCTCCTTGCACGAAGTCACTTGGCGGGGAGTCCACTTGATCAGAAGCTCTCCATCTGGGAGCCCTGCAAAGGACAGGAATGCTGTGACCCTCCGCCTTCCCCAAGGAGCTTTGGTGTGGGGAGCACCGCAGAAGTCTACAGAACTTGGCGCACAACAGCATCACACCTCCACGCCTACAGATGCGGGCGGCCGTTTTTATTCTCACCCTCTCAAGAGGTGAGGAAAGCCCTCTGGGCACACAAGGCACACACAACAACCAGCTGACCCTGAGCCCCACCGGGCCCCCTGACGGGGGCAGTGCATCCCCATCCAGGCAAAACCACCTGAGAATCAGCGCACTGGGCCCCTGCCCCCTGAAAACAAGGTGAAAGAACAAGTGAACAGCAAGTTTACAGACCAAAGAGGACGGCCAAACTCCAGCGCTAGGGGAAAATAGCACCTAGAGCTCGAGGCTTTTTCTCATGATTCATTTCTCTCTCCATTCAAAATTTTCCATTTCGTTTTTTTTTCTTTTTTCCCTTTCCAACTACCTTTTTTAATTTTAGCAACACTTCAATTTTCAATCTTTTCTTAACTTTCATTTTTTACATTGACATTTTATACATATATTCTTCATTTTTGGATTCCTGTTGCTACATTCAATTTGATTTCTGTATAATATGAGTTTGGCTTTCTTTACAATTTTGGGATTTAGTGACTTCCAACACACAGACCAAAAGATACTCGGGACCATGTGGCTCACCCTGTTTTGTCCACCCCGTGAGATCCTAATCTCTCTCTCCCCCATCCATTCTTCTCTGGGAAAAGTGACTAAAGGGAGGGATTCACAGCAAAAAAAAAAAAAAAAAAAAAGAGCCAGAGGTAACACTCTCTGCCACTGATCTAATGCATAGGGTTTTAAGTAAGAAGTCACAGCTGGAACTCAGGATGACAATTACAAAGTTGCTAGCTGGGCTTGAAAAAAGTATAAATGACACGAGAGACTCTCATAGTGCAGAAATGAAATTGAATCACGCCCAAATTCCAAAGGCTCTAACTGAGATGCAGTCTACATTGGATGTGCATGCTCTAACGGCTAGGGTCAATGAGGAGAAGACAGAGTCAGTGACACCAAAGACAAGCTGATGGAAAGGAAGGAAGCTGAGGAAAAGAGAGAAAGCCAAAGAATGGACCATGGGTGGAGGAGTCGAAAAATCAGTGATGCCACAAAAGGAAACAATATTGGAATTACTTCTGGCCCCGAGGGAGAAGACACAGAGGGACAGAAGATCTATCTGTGTAGATCGTAGCTGAGAACTTCCCTAATCTGGGAGGGAAACAGGCATTCAAGTCCAAGAGGTAGAGAGGACTCTTCCCCAAATCCATAAGAATAGAGGAATACCCTAACATATACTAGTGACGTTTGCAATTTCAGACAGAAAGAGAAAATCCTGAAAGCAGTTTGAGACAAGAGGATCTTCACCGACAGGGGTAAGCACGTTAGACTAGCCACATACCTATCCACAGAGTCCTGGCACACCAGAAAGGGCTGGTGTGATTGAGTCATGGTACTAAGTGAGAAAAACATGGAGCCAAGAACGCTTTACCCAGCAAGGAGTCATTCCGAATAGGAGCAGAGATAAAGAGCTTCCAGGACAGAAAGAAACTCAAAGGATTTGGCCGCTAAACCACCCTGCAAGAATAGGAAGGGGGATCCTGTAATTGAAGACAGACTCCAAGAGTAACACAGACCAGAAAGAAATAGAGACCATCTACAGAATTAGGGACGTGACAGGTAATGCAATGGACTCATCTCCATCTGCTTTTTAGATTTTTTCTTTATCATTGGTCTTAAGCAATTTTATTGGGATGTAGGTTGATAAGGAGGTTTTTTTTTCATGATCCTTATGTTTGGGGTTTTTGTTGCCTGGATTCCTGAATTCTTAAAAATATGGGTGTAGAGGGTTCATACAATTCAGATAACAATCAGAATTACTTCTTCAAACAGTTTTTTTCTGTACCTCAGCCAATTTCGTATCTACCAGGCCACTTGAAATTGCTACAAAGCTCACACATACTCTAGTGTTTGTGTGCAGGGCGTGGTTTGCACCCTTCCTTTTCTCTGCTTTATTCTGGACAACTACTATGATCATACATTCAAGTTCTCTCTCTCTCTCTGTCTCTCGCTCTCTTTTTGCTATTTAGTGTCTAACGGGAAAGAAAGCCCATCTACTACATTTTTCATCTTAGACGTGCCACTGTTCAGCTCCAGAAGTTGGGTTTTCCTTCTTTTCATATTTCCTATATCTGTTTCACTTCATCCTTTGTGTACATTCTTACATATATAAAACGTCTTTCTAACAGTTGTTTGAATGTCCATGTGCAATACTTCCATCGTCTTTTTCATTTCTGGGTAGGTTTCTATTGTTTAATCTTTCTCCTCAGTACGAGGTGAACTCTTCTCCTTCTTTGCATCCTGGTAATCTTTTGTTGGAAGACAGGTATTGTGAATTTTAATTGTTAGATATTAACTATGGCTTATATTTCTACACATACTCTTGAGGATTGTTCTGATGGTGAGGTAGGTTCCTGGAAGACGATTTTATCCTTCCAGACTAGCTTTCCAAAGGTTTGTTAGGTGGTATCACAGTAGTCTTCAATGTATTTTGCTATTGTTCTGTTGGTATTCTGAGCTCTCTTTGCAATGTCCCACGAATTACGAGGTTTTCCACTCTGCCTCCTGCTGGTAGCACAGACTTTTCCTGATTGTGTGTGAAGGCTAGTGACATTTTCCTCTCTGCTTCCCCTGGGCTATGATTTTCCCCACACCACATAGGTTCCTCACACACGTGCCCTACTGAGGAATTCCATGAAAACTCAAAAGTGATCCTAGATGGCTTTCTGAGGTCCTCTTTCTCTGTGCAGCTCTCCTCAGTATTCTGTACTGTAAACCACAGCTATATTGACTTCTCCAAACTTCCATCTTTCTGTCTCCAACTCATGGAAATGGCTGAGCTTCACCTGTATTCTTCATCCCTGACCCGTAGACTAGAAATGAAATCTCTTTAGGCAGTAAGTTAGGGAAATACAGAGTCCCCCATGTTTGTCTTCCCTCTTGCACTAGTCACTTCCCTGCATTGCCTGGAAATATATCGACAGTGTTCTTTTGCCAGGGTGCCTGGGTGGCTCAGTTGCTTAAGCCTCCTACTCGTGATCTGGACTCAGGTCACGAACTCAGGGTCTTGGGATCAAGACCAGCATTGGGCATCACACTCAGCACAGA
Organism: Ursus arctos; assembly: GCF_023065955.2. NCBI lineage: Eukaryota > Metazoa > Chordata > Mammalia > Carnivora > Ursidae > Ursus > Ursus arctos. The sequence continues at coordinate 75,539,733 of NW_026622775.1, read as the reverse complement.
GTCGGCTTGAGATTCTGTCTCCCCTCTCCCTCTATCCTCCCCACCCCCCACATTCTGTCTCTCAAACCAACATAGAAAATCTTTCAAATGAAATAAAATCAGTTACGTAACAGGCAGCCTCTGCAACGAGGGGAAGACCCCAGCAGGGTCCGTGCCTTGCCCAGAATCACAGACTGGTAAGAAGGCAGAACCAGGCCTGAACCCAGCTCTCCGAGTGTCCTCAACGTTGGGGCCCTGGCTGAACCTAGCTACTCACTGGGAGCTCGGGAAGAGGTTGTGTTTTGGAACTGGCTGTAGACCTGGAGGTGGTATGGGGGTGAGAAGAAACATCGACATCCCAGGCAGGAGGCTTCCCAGCACGTACCTGTCTGAGGAGGAGCCCAGGCCAGGGCAACCCACTGACGGCACCCCTGCCCGCATGACACCCAGAGGAAAGGAGGGATGGCTCGTGACACACAACTGGCAGCGTCTAGGGGTAAGGGTGGGCTCAGCCCCTCTAAGCCAAGGTTCCAATGCTTTCTGCAGGATTGGCCTTGGAAATCAGAAAGCCTAAGACCTGGGAAAACTATTTCCCATAAACCCTAGGTGGGACTGTCATCTTCTGGGCCTGCACAATAGGAGTATTGGGGCACACACATGTGCACAGTTACACACACAACACAATAGGGACTGTGGGTGGGATCGGAAGAGCTACAGACTCAGAGAAGGTGAGAAAGGAAGAAAATGTGGTGGCAGTTATTCCCTACGTACGACACCACTCCCCCAATTTCTTAGATGGTATCCCACCTATGCCTGTGGACTTCTGCAAGAAGTACATGCTGGAATAATCCCTATCGCACAGGAAGACACAGACCATCCCTGACAGGCACAACGGCTTCTCTGGGATCCAAAACAGGGAAGATGGAGACTTGCGTCAGAGCCCGGGGTGTTTCTAAGCTGGGGCCCTGGCTGCACCCAGAGCTTCCGTGGGGCTTGTGGAGAGGGGTGTGTTGTTGTCACTGGGTACGCATGTGGCATGGCATGCAGAAAGGGGATGAGCAGTCGGCAGCCCAGAGCACTGTTTGTGTAGGTGCTAGTCCAGGTGTGGACTCAGGGAGGGGATCCCAGGAAGTGAAGTCACTTCCCTGCTAACTGACCCCAACAGAACTTGGAACCCCGGTCACCAGGCAACCACATCATAGTGCAGTCCCGTATCAGGCTCACTTGGCTGGAGACAGTCGATAGTGAAAGATGTTCTCTTGCTGCGTGCCCATTGTCCGGGGCTCTGGCTTCCAGAAACCCCAGAGTGAGGGACTTTTCACATGCTGCAGACACTGGCTCAACCCGCGCCCCCGAAGCCGCAGGGCCTTTGCCAGGAGGGGCCGGAAGGTAATACCGAGCGACCTAGGCCAGGCCAGGCCACCTCTCCGAGCCATCCCTGGGCAGCCCCATTCCCCCAGTTTCAGGGAAAGAGGGGTATGTGGGGGAGGTCCCACCCTGGGCTGGAGGAGGTTGCAGGGCAGTGGATACCCTGGGGATGCCTTCATGTTCACACCGATGCCACGGTGGGCAGGGTGGAAAGAGGATTCCTGAGGTGCCTCTCACCAGGGCCAGAGTGAATCCAAGGCCCTCGAGCTGGGTCACTTTTCTCTCCATGGTGGAGCTGCGTGCATCCTGGCCTGTGGTGTGTCTGCAAGGGTGTCCCCTGGGTCTGAGGATCAGCAAAGGCAGCCAGACAGACCTCTGAGGCCTCCCGCCTGGCTGCCAGGCACTGTCTTTACAGAGCTCCACATGGGAGACAGGGCAGGAGCTGAACGATGGAATCCCCTGCCCCACCTCCTTGAAGGACAGGAAGGAGTTCCCTACTGCCAACAAAGTCCAGCGCTGTCTCAGGGTGAGCGCAGGTGCCACAGGGACCCAGCACCCAGGGCACCGATGTGGCACAAAGGGACCCAGATCCCAGAAACCAGCCTCTGGGCTCCTCGGGGCTCCCTCCTAGACTCCTGCTCCCATGTGAACCTGGATCCCCATCTCCTCCCCAAAACTGCCCTCAGGGCCCTGCCAACGGCCTTGGCCCGATGCACAGTCCCTATCCACATATCTGTATGAATATCAGAAAAGCGACCTTAAACCACCTCTCATCCATTGCTCGAAATCCTGGTGAGCTGGGAGACTTTTCCCCAAAGGGGCATGAGGCTTATGGTACTATGCCTATTGCTCTGCCCTTTGGTTGTGAAGGAACACATCCCTGGGGCCCCTCCAGGGTCTGGAGCAGGCGCCTCCTTGTGCTGCACAACATTCCAGAAGGCCCATCAGTTACCGCAGCCATTGAGCCCTTCACAGATGCAGGACGTTCATGTGATTCCCTTCTGTTGCCAACTCACAGCGCTGCACGGAACATTATTACAAAGTAATAATAGTAATATGAATAATAAAACCACATATTTTAATTTGAAACAGTACTTTTTCATGAATTAATTTCTATTGAAATTATATGATTTCATAGATACTCAACATTATTATACTAAGATTCAAATACTGGTCTAGCTCTGTATTTTTGTTTGTTTTGGGCATTTCTACCCTGGGAAAATAAGGAAACAGGTTTATAATTGGCTCCAAATTCACAGATTATAAGAAATATAAATTTATCTGTTAAGTTATTTTTTTAGTAAAATATTTCAAGTGAAAGAATGTTGTCATCTAAAAATGGTAAGATTTATCACTTTTATTACTTACATATTAACCAAATTAAGTCACATCTGCTTTTTAAATAGAAGTAAGTGATCTAAATATTAATATATCCTTGTTTAATCAACGTTTGACATCAGATTAAAAATTATGAATGTGGAAGATGACAATTTTTAATGATGCCTTCTCAAAATTTTTTAAGAACATGAAATATAAAGAGAATTGAGTGCTGGAAATATTCTTGAACAGAATAGAGAAATACTGAATGAAAAAAAAAGCCCCCTTCATGATAAAAATCCTCAAACAAAGTTTAGTGGAAATATATTTCAACATAATAAAGGCTATACATGAAAACCCCACTGCTAATATCATACTCAATGGTGAAAAATGGTGAGAGCTTTCCCCCTAGTTCAGGAACAAGATGAGAATGTCCACTCTCACCATTTTTATTCATTCTAGTATTGGAAGTCTTAGCCACAACAATCAGACAAGAAATAAAAAAACTTCCAGATTAGTAAGGAAGAAGTAAAACTTTCACTATTTGTAGATGGCATGATATTATGTATAGAAAACCTAAGATGCTACCAAAATACTACTAATACTGATAAACAGATTCAGAAAGGTTGCAGGATACAAAAAAAAAAAAAAGTACAGAAATCTGTGGCATTTTTCTATACTGATAATGAAGTAGCAGAAAGAGAAATTAAGACAAAAATCCCATTTACACGTGCACCAAAAATAATAAAATACCTAGGAATAAATGTAAACAAAGTGAAAGACCTGACTGAAAATCATACAATTTTGATGAAAAAAGTCACAGACAACACAAATGGAAAGATACTCCATTCTCATGGACTGGAAGAATAAATATTGTTAAAATGTCCATACTACCCAAAGCAATCTACATATTTAATGCAATCCCCATCAAAATAGCAACAGTATTTTTCACTAGAACAAATAATCCTAAAATTTGTATGGAACCACAAAAGATCCAGAATAACTAAAGAGATCTTGAAAAAGAATGACAACCTAGAGGCATCACAATCCCAGATTTCAAGATCTACTACAAAGTTGTAGTAATCAAAACAGTATGGTACTGATACAAAAAAAGACATATAGATTAATAGAACAGAATAGACGGCCCAGAAATAAACCCTTGAGGAGCTGAGTTTTCAAAAGGGATGTTCTCCACTTCTCCCAGGACATTCAAATACCCCCTAGACCTCACTCGTCTAATTAGAGATTTTTCTTTAGGCTCTCAGGACATTGTAATTCTTAGAGAAATTCTTCTCAGAGTCTGGAAGGTAATGTTTTTGCTCATTGTACTTCTTTAATTTAGCTAGATGCCCTTGTATTGGGAAGATATTCTTATAACATCTCCAAGATTATTTTTTAATAGATTTTCTTGTCTGTTTCTTTAAATTACTTTTGCTTACATAAGGGATATCAGAGAAGATATAAATATTTTATTCTTCCAGGAGACTCTGTGTGTGTGTGTGTGTGTGTGTGTGTGTGTGTGTGTGTATTTAGGCCATATATTTAGTTCATTAAGATTTGTACAGATTTCTAGAAGAAAAATAATCACATGATCACATGATTTAGGATTACTCATAATCATAAATAGATTTTTAAATTGGAGAGGAAAACAGATAGCTAGTAAAGCATGAAACCCTGATAGGAAACATACATACTGTGTGCTGGTTAATTGGTTATAGTCACTTCATGTATTATTATGACAGCTTCTGCCTGTGAACTTAGAAGATGCTGAGCTTCTCAATAATCAAAGAAGAGAGCAAGTGTTCATTCAAAATGCTGACCCAAGCAGTGCCTGCTTTTCTGTTTTTCTATCTGAAGCCATCATTTAGAATTTGTACTCTTTCAACAGTAGGAAAGTCCATAGACCTCTAAAGCATGAGTAAAATTCAAATAGGGTCAAATTCCTGAGGGCAAAGCATTATTTTTCCTCCCAGCCCTGTTACATTTGGCCATACATGCTTATTTCAACCCATGCAGCAGAGAATAAGGGCTGTGATTTTCATAATGATCACTAATTCCTTAAAAGTGCATCTAGGGCCTTCCAGAGTCATGAATTCAGCAGAATAACAGAAGGTAGCATGTCAAAAGACCATATGCAGGCCCTAGGCTGTATTTGCAGTACTAGTTCTGCATAATGTTTCCAGTTGGTATGCAATCATGCATGAACTCAAGCTTAAAAAAAACAAAATGCTAGAATTTTTCATGCAGTGCTGTTACCTTTCAATGCACACCCAATTCAGCAAACTTAAATATTATCAAATATCCTTCCATAGTGATTGCAGTCTCCAGGGCTATCTACTGGTAACGCATAGCTTGGTTTTTAGATAATAAATAATAAAACTCTTCTAACAGGTGAATTTGATAATCAGTGTGCATCCAGAAGCATTGAATGTTTCCCATTAAATGACTGTAATCTTTCAGTTTGGTTTGCACCACCATATGCTATTGGCCTTGCATTTTGTATGTTAACTTTGCAGAGCTCATGCTCACTACAAACACACTCGGGACCTCTAAATACTTGTTTCTTGTGCATACCATGAATTTGTATTCACATTTTTGGAGAAAGGAGACAATGCTGATGTTTACTTGTATTTCAGAAAAATCAATCAGGTCAGCCTTGAGAGGTCACAATGACCAATACAGCTGATACACTGAGAGTTCACTAAATATTTTCTGAGACTTCGGTTTCATTGTTGCAAGTATTCAGACAATTTTCTGGATCACATGCCCGTGACAGAGAGTTCCCTTACATTCACAATTCTGGAAGAAAACTCTTCATATTGCCATCCCAGAAATCCAGAAATCCTGCCAGGGAGTGAACATTTACTGTAAAATAATCTGTGCCACATTGCTCCTCTTTTTATACAGCACCATGACCCACTAAGGAATAAGAAAAATCCCTGAGCTGTCTCTGTATGTTTTTAGCATTATGATTTCATACACATTTAACGGAATTAATTTAAAAAAGACAACCCTAGTTCTAAGATTAAAAAATCTTCATAAAATAGTCAAATGGAGCCAATGTGCTAAATATTTTTTTTCTGAGGGACCTTAAATTTCCAAGTCTTATACTTTAAATATGGGCTTAATTTGAGAACAGTCATTTTAAAGTTGGCCTAACTCATTTGTCCAAACTCAATTTAAAAATTCACAATTCCTGAGGAGTTAAGATGGCGGAGGAGTAGGGGACCCCTTTTTCAGCCGGTCCCCTGAGTCGAGCTGGATAGGTAACAGACCAGCCTAAATAACCACGGAATCAGCCTGAGACGCAGGAAGATACATCTGGATCTCTACAAATGAACATCTCCAGCACTGAGTATTGAGGTACCAAGAGGGGTGCCGTAAAACCGCGCAGATATTGGAAGATAAACTGAAGGGGGAGGGAGCCGCCGTGTTTGGGCGCCGGGAAGCAGCAGCCACCTGCACGGGGGAGCGGGCAGACTCAGGGACCGCAACCGCAAGAGAGCAGACTGAGACCGGTGAGCCGTGAACGCACGCCACAAGGCATCTCCTGGAACACCGGAATCCCGGTGTGCTCACGGGATCCAGACTGAGACCGGGAGCTTCCCGGAGCGCACGGGGGGCGGCTGGCGGCTGGCGGGCCACCTGCACGGGGGAGCGGGCGGACTCGCGGTCGGCACCCGCGAAACAGCAGACTGAGACCCTGAACGGGGTGCGCGCGCCACCAGGCTTCTCACAGAACACCGGAATCGCGGTGTGCTCACCGGGCATAGACTGAGACCAGGAGACCCGGGAGCGCGTGGGGCGGCGGTGGCTGGCGGCATTAGAAACACAAAGGACAGAGACGCGCCGGCCCTGGAAGTGAGGGCAGGGACGCCGGGTTGGTGCGCACATCCCGGGTCGCTGCAGGGTTGAGCAGCACCAACAGTAACAGAGTTAAAGTGGCCAGAACATCAGTGGAGAACAGGCCGCAATCCCTCTGTTCTGTGACAATGCAGCCTCTGCTGCTCTGACTCTCAGAAAAGGCATAGCCGACCGCCAGGGAAAGCCGCCAGAGAACAAAAGCCTGGAAATACCGGCTCACAGCATGCCCATCCCCATCCCCCCTCGTGGGGGACACGGAGACTCTAACCAAACAGGGTTGCCTGAGTATCGGTGCGGCAGGCCCCTCCCCCAGAACACAGAAGGCAGGCTGAAAAATCAAGAAGCCCACAACCCGGGCGCCTGGGTGGCGCAGTCATTGAGTGCCTGTCTCCGGCTTAGGGCGTGATCCCAGCGTTCCGGAAAGGAGTCCCTCATCGGGCTCCTCCGCTGGGAGCCTGCTTCTTCCTCTCCCACTCCCCTGCTTCTGTTCCCGTTCTTGCTGACTGTCTACCTCCCTCTCTCAGATAAATAAATAAATAAAATCTTTAAAGAAGAAGCCCACATCTCTAAGATCCCTATAAAACAAGGGGCACGGCCTGGGACCCAGTCAATAATTTGGGCTCTGGACAACCCCGCAACCTCTCCTCATCAGAATGAGAAGAAGAAGAAGCCCCCCCCCCAGCAAAGAAAAGACAGTGAGTCTGTGGCCTCTGCCACAGAAATAATGGATATGGATGTAACCAAATTATCAGAAATGGAATTCAGAGTAACGATGGTCAAATTGATGAGCAGAATTGAAAAAAGTATTAACGAAAAGGTTTCTGAGAATATAGAATCCCTAAAGTCAGAAATGAGAGCGAATTTGACAGAAATTAAAAATTCTATGAGCCAAATGCAGGCAAAACTAGAGGCTGGGAGGGCCAGGGTCACAGAAGCAGAGGAACGGGTTAGTGAATTGGAGGATGGGTTAATAGAGGAAAAAATGAAAATAGAAGATGCTTTTAAAAAAATCTAAGCCCACGCTTGTTGGTTACGGGAGATCACTGACTCAATGAAACGATCCAATGTTAGAATCATCGGCATCCCTGAGGGGGTGGAGAAAAACAGAGGTCTAGAAGAGATATTTGAACAAATCGTAGCTGAAAACTTCCCTAATCTAGCAAGGGAAACTAACATTCGTGTCCAAGAGGCATAGAGGACCCCTCCGAAGCTCAACCACGACAAACCTACGCCACGTCACGTCATAGTGCATTTCGCAAATATTAGATCCAAGGATACAGTATTGAAAGCGGCCAAGGCAAAGAAATTTCTCACGTACCAAGGCAAAGGCATCAAAATTACGTCAGACCTGTCTACACAGACCTGGAATGAGAGAAAGGGTTGGGGGAGCATTTTTAAAGCTCTTTCAGAGAAAAACATGCAGCCAAGGATCCTTTATCCAGCAAGGCTGTCATTCAGAATTGATGGAGAAATAAAGACATTTCAGAATCGACAGTCACTAACCAATTTCATAACCATGAAACCAGCCCTACAGGAGATATTACAGGGGGTTCTATAAAAGTAAAAAGGCCCCAAGAGTGATACAGAACAGAAAGTCACAGCCAATACAAACAAAGACTTTACTGGCAACATGGCATCATTAAAAGCATATCTCTCAGTACTCAGTCTTAATGGCTTAAATTCTCCCTTACAACACCACAGGGTTGCAGATTGGATAAAAAGAAATGACCCATCCATTTGCTGTCTACAAGAGACTCATTTCGAACCCAAAGATGCATTCAGACTGAGAGTAAGGGGATGGAGTACCATCTTTCACGCAAATGGACCTCAAAAGAAAGCTGGGGTAGCAATTCTCATATCAGATAAATTGGATTTTAAACTACAGACTATAGTTAGAGACGCAGAAGGGCACTATATTATTCTTAAAGGAAGTATTCAACAAGTGGATATGACAATTATAAATATATATGCCCCCAACAGGGGAGCAGCAAGATACACAAGCCAACTCTTAACCAGAATAAAGAGACATATAAATAAAATACATTAATAGTAGGGGACCTCAACACTCCACTCTCAGAAATAGACAGAACGCCCTGGAAAAAACTAAGCAAAGAATCAAAGGCTTTGAATGCCATACTCGACGAGTTGGACCTCATAGATATATAGAGAACACTACACCCCAGAACCAAAGAATACTCATTCTATTCTAATGCCCATGGAACATTCTCAAGAATAGACCATGTTCTGGGACACAAAACAGGTCTCAGCCAATACCAAAAGATTGAAATTATCCCGTGCATATTCTCAGACCACAACGCTTTGAAATTGGAACTCAACCACAAGGAAAAATTTGGAAGAAACTCAAACACTTGGAGACTAAGAACCATCCTGCTCAGGAATGACTCGATAAACCAGGAAATCAAAAATCAAATTAAACAATTTATGGAGACCAATGAGAATGAAAATACAACAGTCCAAAACCTATGGGATACTGCAAAGGCAGTCCTAAGGAGGAAATACATAGCCATCCAAGCCTCACTCAAAAGAATAGAAAAATCTAAAATGCAGTTTTTATAGTCTCACCTCAAGAAGCTGGAACAGCAACAGGGGGACAGGCCTAATCCACGCACGAGGAAGCAGTTGACCAAACTTAGAGCTGAAATCAATCAAGCAGAAACCAGAAGTACAGTAGAGCAGATCAACAGGACTAGAAGCTGGTTCTTTGAGAGAATCAATAAAATTCACAGACCACTGGCAAGATTTATCCAAAAGAAAAGAGAAAGCACCCAGATTATTAAAATTATGAATGAAAAAGGAGAGGTCACGACGAACACCATTGAAATTGGAAGGATTATTAGAAATTTTTATCAACAGCTATATGCCAATAAACTAAGCAATCTGGAAGAGATGGAATCCTACCTGGAAACCTATAAACTACCAAGATTGAAACAGGAAGAAATTGATTTCTTAAACAGGCCAATTAATGATGAAGAAATTGAGTCAGTGATAAACAACCTTCCAAATAACAGAACTCCAGGCCCGGACGGTTTTCCTGGGGAATTCTACCAAACTTTCAAAGAAGAAATAATACCTATTCTCCTAAAGCTATTTCAAAAAATAGAAACAGAAGGAAAGCTACCAAACTCATTCTATGAGGCCAATATTACCTTGATCCCCAAACCAGGCAAAGACCCCCTCAAAAAGGAGAATTACAGACCGATTTCCCTAATGAATATGGACGCCAAAATCCTCAACAAGATACTTGCTAATAGAATCCAACAGTTCATTAAAAGGATTATCCATCACGATCAAGTGGGATTCATACCTGGGATGCAAGCGTGGTTCAATATTTGCAAATCAATCAGCGTGCTACATCATATCAACAAGAAAACACTCAGGAACCATATGATCCTCTCAATCGATGCCGAAAAAGCATTTGACAAAATACAGCATCCTTTCCTGATTAAAACCCTTCAGAGTGTAGGAATAGAAGGTACATTTCTCAATCTCATAAAAGCCATCTATGAAAAGCCTACTGCAAATATTATTCTCAATGGGGAAAAGATGGAAGCCTTTCCCTTAAGATCAGGAACACGACAAGGATGCCCACTCTCGCCACTATTATTCAACATAGTACTAGAAGTCCTTGCAACAGCAATCAGACGACAAAAAGGGATCAAAGGTATTCAAATCGGCAAAGAAGAAGTCAAAATGTCTCTCTTCGCAGATGACATGATACTCTATATGGAAAACCCAAAAGAAGCCACTCCCAAACTATTAGAAGTTATAGAGCAATTCAGTAATGTGGCAGGATAAAAAATCAATGCTCAGAAATCAGTTGCATTTCTGTACACGAATAGCGAGACCGAAGAAAGAGAAATTAGGGAATCCATCCCATTTACAATAGCACCAAAAACCATACGTTACCTTGGAATTAACTTAACCAGAGACGTAAAGGACCTATATTCTAGAAACTATAAATCCCTCTTGAAAGACATTGAGGAAGACATAAGAAGATGGAAAGATATTCCATGCTCATGGATCGGAAGAATTAACATAGTTAAAATGTCCATGCTACCCAGAGCAATCTACATTTTCAATGCTATCCCGATCAAAATACTGAGGACATTTTTCAAAGAACTGGAACAAATAGTCCTTAAATTTGTATGGAACCAGAAAAGACCCCAAATCTCCAAGGAACTGTTGAAAAGGAAAAACAAAGCTGGGGGCATCACAATGCCGGATTTTGAGCTGTACTACAAAGCTGTGATCACAAAGACTGCATGGTACTGGCACAAAAACAGACACATAGACCAATGGAACAGAATAGAGAGCCCAGAAATGGACCCTCGGCTCTTTGGGCAACTAATATTTGATAAAGCAGGAAAAAACATCCGGTGGGAAAAAGACAGTCTCTTCGATAAATGGTGCTGGGAAAATTGGACAGCTACATGCAAAAGAATGAAACTTGACCACTCTCTCACACCATACACAAAAATAAACTCCAAATGGATGAAAGACCTCGATGTGAGACAGGAATCCATCAAAATTCTAGAGGAGAACATAGGCAGCAACCTCTACGACATCGGCCAAAGCAACCTTTTTCATGACACATCCCCAAAGGCAAGAGAAACAAAAGATAAAATGAATTTATGGGACTTCATCAAGATTAAAAGTTTCTGCACAGCCAAGGAAACAGTCAGAAAAACTAAGAGGCAGCCCACGGAATGGGAGAAGATATTTGCAAATGACACTACAGATAAAGGACTGGTATCCAAGATCTACAAAGAACTTCTCAAACTCAATACACGAGAAACAAATAAACAAATCAAAAAATGGGCAGAAGATATGAACAGACACTTTTCCAATGAAGACATACAAATGGCTAACAGACACATGAAAAAATGTTCAAAATCATTAGCCATCAAGGAAATTCAAATCAAAACCACACTGAGATACCACCTTACGTCAGTTAGAATGGCAAAAATAGACAAGGCAAGAAACAACAAATGTTGGAGAGGATGTGGAGAAAGGGGATCCCTCCTACATTGTTGGTGGGAATGCAAGTTGGTACAGCCACTCTGGAAAACAGTGTGGAGGTCCCTTAGAAAGTTAAAAATTGAGCTACCCTATGATCCAGCCATTGCACTACTGGGTGTTTACCCCAAAGATACAGACGTGGTGAAGAGAAGGGCCATATGCACCCCAATGTTCATAGCAGCAATGTCCACAATAGCTAAATCGTGGAAGGAGCCGAGATGCCCTTCAACAGACGACTGGATTAAGAAGTTGTGGTCCATATATACAATGGAATATTACTCAGCTATCAGAAAGAACGAGTTCTCAACATTTGCTACAACATGGATGGCACTGGAGGAGATAATGCTAAGTGAAATAAGTCAAGCAGAGAAAGACAAGTATCATATGATTTCTCTCATCTATGGAACATAAGCACTAGGATGATCAGTAGGGGAAGAAAGGGATAAAGAAAAGGGGGGTAATCAGAAGGGGGAATGAAACATGAGAGACTATGGACTATGAGAAACAAACTGAGGGCCACAGAGGGGAGGGGGGTGGGGGAATGGGATAGGCCCATGATGGGTAGTAAGGAGGGCACGTATTGCATGGTGCACTGGGTGTTATACACAACTAATGAATCATCGAGCCTTACATCGGAAACCGGGGATGTACTGTATGGTGACTAACATAATATAATAAAAAATCATTATAAAAAAGAAAAATAATAATAATAAAAAATTTTAAAAAGGTAGTAAGGAGGGCACGTATTGCATGGTGCACTGGGTGTTATATGCAACTAATGAATCATCGAACTTTACATCAGAAACCAGGGATGTACTGTACGGTGACTAACATAATATAATAAAAAACATTAAAAAAAAATAAAAAAATAAAAATTCACAATTCCTTATCAGTCACCTTTAGGACAATTTCTCATACTCTCTTCTCTCCAAATATATCCATATTTTAACTTAATGCAAAGAAATTTCAACTTACAATTGCTATAACATCTTTAATTTCCAATGTTTTCCTTTTTATCTCTGGCTTAAATCGCAAAAACCCACAAAGCTTTTGACGGAACTTTTTGGCATTCAAGACCATTTCTAGTGCTGTGCAAAGCAGTCAGTGCTTTCTGGGGAGCAACTACTTAAAATTCATATGGACATATTAGATGTAATATGTATATTTGGAATAACCATTGAAATATTTCTCTATTTAATTAGAGTAGTCTATGCTAACTCACAGGGTGGACACTGTCAGCTATTTTCAATCTACCAATTATTTCTTTGGGGGACATGGTAAAATCTCTGCTTCAGTAAATGTTTTCACTTTCTTCATGCACTAGTTTTCCCTTCTTCTTCTTCTAGCTCTGTCTCAGTGGGAAGAGAGAGCAAGAAATGCTAGCTATCATAATGCAAGCACGGCAGAAGGGGACACAAAATTTTCCCTTGCAACAAAGCAAGCTTTGATACTCAATTCCAATATTTGCTGAATGGTTATAAATGCACCCATTATCTTTTTTTCTGGTGTCCTATAGAGTATGTGCCCTCAAACAGTCAGGAAATGAAGGCATTACTGACTTTCTGTTCATGGTGCTAGGAATACAGGATTGCACTCTGTGGACAACCACTTATGTCTGCCCCCCTCAGCTCCTAGGAATCTGCAGATTTACCCCTTTCTTGATGCACTCAGTACTTCTACAGAGTCCTGGACAGGATCTTAGATGAAACTCAGACCAGCACACTATCTCTCTTCCCCTCTCCTCTGCCACATCTTGAGTCAAGATGAAGTGGTGATCACTGGTGAGGACTTCAAAAGCAAATCAAAGAACAAGGGCTATGATCAGAAAGAACGATTACCCAACATTTGCAGCAACATGGACGGAACTGGAGGAGATAATGCTAAGTGCAATAAGTCAAGCAGAGAAAGACAATTATCATATGGTTTCACTCATTTGTAGAACATAAGGAATAGCAGGGAGATCGGTAGGAGAAGGAAGGGAAGAATGAAGGGGGGTTAAACAGAGGGGGAATGAACCACGAGAGACTATGAACTCTGGGAAACAAACTGAGGGCTTTAGAGGGGAGGGGGGTGGGGCATTGGGCTAGGCCAGTGATGGGTATTAAGGAGGGCACATATTGCATGGAGCACCGGGTGTTATACACAAACAATGAATCATGGAACAGTACATCAAAAACTAAGGATGTACTGTATGGTGATTAACATAATAAATTTAAAAAATATATTAAAATATTTAAAAAATTAAAAATAACCCCCCCAAAAAAACAAAAGCAAAAATAAACAAACAAAAAGAACAATGGCTATGGGCTCTAGGGACAGATGTCAGCAAGTTACAGCCAAGGACTAAATGTGACCAGTGGACATCCTCCAGAGTAGGTACTGACTATGCACAAATATTCATGACCTCCCAAAATTCATATGTTGAAGTCTTAATCCACAATACGATGGTTTTTGGAGATGGGGACTTTGGGCGATAACTAGGTTTGGATGAGGGTCTAGGAGTGGTACCTCCATGATAGGATTGGTATAAGAGATTTTCATCTCTTAAGAGATGAAAAGACCTCAGTTCCTTTCCCTCTCACTCTACCATGTGAAGATTCAGCAAGAAGGCACTGTCTGTAAACCAGGAAGGATGTCCTCCCCAGACATCAAATCTGCTCACACCTTGATCTCAGATTTCCCAGCTTCTAGTTTGCTGTATAAGCCACCCAGTCTCCAGTACCTTGTTAAAGCAGCTCAAAGAGAACATCCAGGACTCTGGACTAATCCAAGGAGCCACCTACCTCCTGACATAGACGTTGAGTGGATCCATCCTATGTATCTTTGGCCCTCAAAAAATTCCTCAAAGCACAGTAGTGAGACAAGAGCATTCCAACATCTCTTCTTAAAAAAAAAATCCTCTCTAATATTCTCTCCAACATTTTTAAAATAATAGAGGCAGGTAGTCTTCTAAAGTTCATGAAAATTATGACAAGGTCTGCTTCAGTGAACTCATATCCTCTTTTGCAATGTGGGCATGACTGACCGTTACTAGCTTGAGGCCTCAGCCAGAACTGAGAAAAGGGATACTCATGTTAACATACACTACAACTAAGGTATCCGCAGAAAACACAGTTGTTACTCTCTAGCATGGCCATGCTCTGCTTATGAGACCACCTTTCAGCAGGTGGCTAGATTTAGAATTGCCAGTTAATAGAGTTTCTTTCAGTCTGAATTGTCTCCCTTCACTTTAAATATTGAACATTTTAAAAATACAACTCCCTATTAGATTTTAAATGATTACTGTGGAATAACTGACGTTTTTGTTGTTTTTGCTTTCTTAGGTAAAATATTTAATAGTTTGCTTTTTTTTCCTCACTTCCCTTTTCTGCCCTAGGAGGGTATCTGTGTCCATGAGTCAAACTCTATGTCCGTGGCAGGAAGCTAGTGGGTCCTGGTATACACCCAGCATCTTTGCCGGGGGGGGGGGTGTTTACTCTTGAGTTACTACATTGGTATCATTTAATCCTTTACTGTGATGTACAGGCATCTGCCCCAGGAGCTCACGGCCATACGTTCTTTTTTTTCCACATACATTTTAAGTTATTGCCAGTAGCATCTCTTCATCTTGACCCCAGGCCTTTGCTGGTTCAACCATGTGCTCATCAGGTCTGTATCCTTCAGGAGGACATCTGCGATTTTTTTAAACATTTAATATTTACCATCTTAACCATTTTTAAATGTGCGATTCAGTAGTGTTAAGTTTATTCACAGTGTTGTGAGGCAGATCGCCAGAACTTTTTCATCTTGTAAAACCAAACCAAACCAAATGAAAAACAAAACCAAAAACAAACCAAACAAAAATGCTCTATACTCCTTAGATAGCAACAGTTTCCCCTTTCCTCCCTGACCCCTAGCCTCTGGTAACTACCATTCTACCTTCTGTTTCTAGAACTGGACTACTTCAGATACCCTGGATCAGCGGATCGTCCAGTAACTGTGTCGTTGTGAACAGCCTGTTTCACTCAGCATAATGCCTTCAAGGTGCATCCATGTTGTGCATGTAACAGGCTTTCTTTTTTGAGGCTGAACAATATTCTGGTGTTATGTATACA
The DNA here is from genome assembly GCF_023065955.2 of Ursus arctos. NCBI lineage: Eukaryota > Metazoa > Chordata > Mammalia > Carnivora > Ursidae > Ursus > Ursus arctos. The sequence continues at coordinate 75,524,071 of NW_026622775.1, read as the reverse complement.
CTGCATTTTTAAAATCCATTTATCTTCTGATAGACATTTAGGTTGATTCCACCTCTTGTTTATTGTGACTAGTGCTGCAATGAATGTGGGCATGCAAATCTCTCTTCAAGATCCTGTTTTCATTTTTTGTTTTATTTCTTGGATGAATACCCAGAAGTGGCATTGCTGGATCATACTGTGTTTCTATTTTTTAATTTTCTTGAGGAACCTACGTTGTTTTCATATGCATTATTTTACATTCCCATTAACAGTACACAGAGATTCTAATTTGTCTGCAGCCGTGCTGACACTTGTAATTCCCAGGGGTTTTGTTTTTTCCTTTTTTTTTTTTTTAATAGTAGCCATTTTATTGGGTGTGAGGTGATATCTCAGTGTGGTTTTGATTTGAATTTCTCTGATGATGAATGATGTTGAGCATTTTTTATATGCTCATTGGTCAAGTGTAAGAATTTTTTCATTGTACGACAGATACCATTGCATTGGCAAAATTCCACACTGTGTGTAATTTCCTCTAAAACCAAACCAAAACAAACTGAAATCTAACTCCAAGTTGTCAGAATTACTGGTTTACATCCCAGTTCTTTATAAATCTCTGGAATTAATTGTGTCCAAGTTTTCTTTTCCTTCAAGTTGACCACTCTCCTCACATTGGTAGCCTCTTTCTTCACTTTGTTAGAGGCTAAGGTTTCAACTGAGATATGAAATTATGTCACAGGCTTTCCCTTGGAGTTGAATTCCTTAATTCACAAATAGAAATACGAGCGGGCACCCAAGAGGTGAGAGGAAAGAATTCTATTTCTAGAGCACTAGAATGTGGAATCTGTTAATATATGAATTGGGACAACAAACATCCTGTCAATCTCAGTTGTTGTAATATTTAAAAAAGGAATAATCAAAGTCCTACAATAACAAATAAGAATAACAAATAGCAAATATATCACAAGTTTCTTTAAATCGCTGGTAAAATATGTGGAGTGCCTTCAAAATCTTGTAAAAATCCCACGGTGTTTTATAATTTACAAAGAACCTTCACATGCAGATTGCTCGTATGATTTTTACAATAATGTTTTCAGGTAGGCAGAATGAGAAATTATATTTACAAAGTACCTATGCATATATCAATAGTGGTAACTGATATCCCCATTTTACATTTAAAATTATGACTTTTCCTAGATCTCAGAGTTTGTAAGTGAGCCCATATCATCGTATAAGTGTTTTGCTTTCTTGTCTGGTGTGCCTCACTATTTCCTCGGTCTTTCTATACATTTTTTTAGTTCTTATCATTTGTTATTCAAGTAGAAAGGTACTGCTGGGGTCACAGGGAATATAAAACTTAGTTTCATCTCACGGAAATATATATTTTTTTAAATCTGCTTTAAAATAATCAGCATTATCTGAATTATTTTTGTCTTTTTTCATTTTCCTGTTACCAACTTTTTATTAAGCAATAGGTCTGTGGTAGGCAGAGTAATGGCCCCAAGGATGCCCACATCTTAATCCCTGGGATGTATGAATACGATACTCTATATGGCAGAAGGAACTTTCAGAGATAATTAAAGTTATGGACCTTGAGATAGGAAGATTATCTTGGATTATTTGGGTGAGCCCAATATAACCACATGGGCTCTTAAATGTATAAGGAGGCAGAAGACAGAGTCAGAGGGAAATGTGGCCATTTGAGAATGGCCAGAAAGATACAACATTGGTGGCTTTTAAGATGGAAAAAGAGGGCCAGGAGCCAAGGAATGTTGGTGGCCTCTAGAAACTGGAAAATGCAAGGAAATACTCAACCCTATAGTCTCCAGAAAGGAATACAGCCCAACTAACATGATGATTTTAACCCAGTGAGATCCTTGCTGACTTCTAACTTATAGAACTCTAAGATAATAAATTTTTGTTGATTTGAGCCACGAAGTTTGTGGTGATTTGTTATGGTAGCAATAGAAAACTGATAGAAGGACCACTCATGTAAATTTAATTATATACAGGAATACGTAATACATACGGGAATAATTATTTCTCTTTTGCAGTCAAATCTTACTTCTAGCTTCTCAGCACATCTTTTTGGTTTTTTTAGGGCTACTGTACCAATTCCCATACACTCATTTTTCCCCCTGTTACCTCTCTCAGGAATCTGGAAAGAATTGTATGTGCTTTGAGACACATACCCTAAATGCACAACCCATAAAGTACTAAATACTTTTTGATAAAGCTGTCTAGATGAAATATTTTACAGGTAATATGAGCTATATGAAATGCTTTCTGGAAAACACTCTAGCGAGTGGGCACCACCAGGTTAGAAGACGCTCTGGTAATCAAAACCGCTAAATGTTTACCCACCAATAAAGGAAAATATCCTCTTGGGGATTCTAGACTTGTTACCACGGATGTTGTTTGCTAACTCTGATTGTTTTCCTACCTGCTTATAGAAACTCCGTGCTGTCACCCATCTGTTCTCTCATCAAAGCAGCTTTGTGGTGGCAGTTATTTTAGACATTTTTTTTTTATGATTTCAGATGTCTCTGCATTGAACTTGAGAACTTGATGATCAGAGCTTTAATGCAGGTAGAAACACACAGCTCCTACTTTTCTCCATTTAGTAATAGGAGAGAAAGTTATAATATCTGAATTATTTAAAAATTGTTAGAAACCTTGATTTCCCCTTTGGGATACTCATCACACCAAAGGTTTCTTATTTAAAAATGTTATTCTTCAGTATTAATTCCTCAATTTTATAGGTGACCTTTTAATTGCTACTTCCAACTGGCTGACACAATGTCTAGTACACAGTAGTCAGTGAATGTTGCTTGTAAATGTTTTAATGACATGCCTCTTATCACTGTCACTTATTTTAGTTTTAAAACTTAGAAAACATTCTTTTACCCTATACTGCTAAATAGTTAATCCTCGTCCTTGAAGACTATCTCCATTCTTCCACACATCACTGCCAATTGTTCCTCTGGCCTGAGAGAGATTACCATTCTTCCCTTCGTTCTTGGCTCAATCCCAACTTCTCCAAGCTGGATATTACATCCTGCTTCCTTCAGAAACTTGACTCGTTCATTATATTCTTTCTTCCAAATCTTCTATCTTTCCTTCATTGCTAGATTATCCTACTCAATAAAGAAAGAAGATAATTTTTTAATTATAAAAATTTTGTCTTTCAACTTTTTACCTTACCAATTACAAACAAGCTGAAGAATAACCTGTAATGCCTCGCTTCCTCATTTTTCATTTAATCCAACTTCCAGTCACTTACAGGAAGTCCCCTTTCCAAGGTCACTGATATAATGTCCATCTATTCCAAAGAACATGTGGCAGTTTACATGCTACTCATTACATTTGATACTGTTTGTCACTCTTCTGAATACTCTCATCTTGTTTGACCTCCCAGATCCTTCTTTATGTTCCCTTTCCTTTGCCCATACTTGCAAAGTTTGATGTCCGGAATTTCTCCTCTGCTTATTCTATGCAATTCATCTAAATGGTTTCATCTGTTGCCATGGTTTCAACTACTGCTAACATGTTCATTACTCCCAACTGTCTTTCCATAGCCTCAGAGATTGAGCTGCTTTTTAGGGAATTGCCATCCGGTATCCCAGAGGCACTTCCATCTCAATAGATACAAACGGGATACCTTGTCCTTAGGTTACGATGCTGGCTCCTTCTTGTATATTTTCTAAATCAATAAATGATACCATCTCCTGTTCTGTTGTTGTAGGCAGAGTTGTGGTTGATTAATCTTTTCTTACTCCTCCATGTAAAAAGCACCATCTCTCATTCACCATCCCCCCTACCTACATCATAAATATCTTTCTAATAAATCATTTTGTCTTTTCTACCTGTCATTAACCATATGGTGTCCTACCTACTCTGGGGCACTGAGTAGGACAGGACTAGCTAGAGAGCACATACATGTCATTCAGAAGATAATGCGTATGGGGCAAAGCCAAAGCCAGGAACCATGTGCAGCTAGGTCTGGGGAGAGATGCAGCAGCTGCGCATGAGCTAACAGAGAGAGACGGAGCAGGCGGGGTGTGAGGGCAGGGCAAAGCACACTTACTTACAGGTCCAGAAAGCCCACATGCGCTGCTTTCGTGAAGTGCACAGCACGGCTATCATATATATCGAGGGAGTGTGGACACTTAGATATTTTTCACCCTCCACCTAGCTCCTGGATATCTGATGATGTTTACAACTTTTCTTCCTGCCTTCCTAATTGGTCTTAGCCTTTTGATACTCTCACTGTTCTCTGAATGACATTTCAAATACATTTCACTCAGTGCTGGTTTTACAATCAGACTTTTTTTTTATAATGATTTTTTATTATATTATGTTAGTCACCATACAGTACATCCCCAGTTTTCGATGTAAGGCTCGATGATTATTAGTTGTGTATAACACCCAGTGCACCATGCAATATGCGCCCTCCTTACTACTCATCACCAGCCTATCCCATTCCCCCACCCCCCTCCACTCTGTAGCCCTCAGTTTGTTTCTCCTAGTCCATAGTCCCTCATGTTTCATTCCCCCTTCTGATTACCCCCCATTTCTTTATCTCTTTCTTCCCCTACTGATCATTCTAGTTCTTATGTTCCATAGATGAGAGAAATCATATGATACTTGTCTTTCTCTGCTTGACTTATTTCACTTAGCATTACCTCCTCCAGTGCCGTCCATGTTGTAGCAAATGTTGAGAACTCGTTCTTTCTGATAGCTGAGTAATATTCCATTGTATATATGGACCACAACTTCTTAATCCAGTCATCTGTTGAAGGGCATCTCGGCTCCTTCCACGATTTAGCTATTGTGGACATTGCTGCTATGAACATTGGGGTGCATATGGCCCTTCTCTTCACCACGTCTGTATCTTTGGGGTAAACACCCAGTAGTGCAATGGCTGGATCATAGGGTAGCTCAATTTTTAACTTTCTAAGGGACCTCCACACTGTTTTCCAGAGTGGCTGTACCAACTTGCATTCCCACCAACAATGTAGGAGGGATCCCCTTTCTCCACATCCTCTCCAACATTTGTTGTTTCTTGCCTTGTCTATTTTTGCCATTCTAACTGACGTAAGGTGGTATCTCAGTGTGGTTTTGATTTGAATTTCCTTGATGGCTAATGATTTTGAACATTTTTTCATGTGTCTGTTAGCCATTTGTATGTCTTCATTGGAAAAGTGTCTGTTCATATCTTCTGCCCATTTTTTGATTTGTTTATTTGTTTCTCGTGTATTGAGTTTGAGAAGTTCTTTGTAGATCTTGGATACCAGTCCTTTATCTGTAGTGTCATTTGCAAATATCTTCTCCCATTCCGTGGGCTGCCTCTTAGTTTTTCTGACTGTTTCCTTGGCTGTGCAGAAACTTTTAATCTTGATGAAGTCCCATAAATTCATTTTATCTTTTGTTTCTCTTGCCTTTGGGGATGTGTCATGAAAAAGGTTGCTTTGGCCGATGTCGTAGAGGTTGCTGCCTATGTTCTCCTCTAGAATTTTGATGGATTCCTGTCTCACATCGAGGTCTTTCATCCATTTGGAGTTTATTTTTGTGTATGGTGTGAGAGAGTGGTCAAGTTTCATTCTTTTGCATGTAGCTGTCCAATTTTCCCAGCACCATTTATCGAAGAGACTGTCTTTTTCCCACCGGATGTTTTTTCCTGCTTTATCAAATATTAGTTGCCCAAAGAGCCGAGGGTCCATTTCTGGGCTCTCTATTCTGTTCCATTGGTCTATGTGTCTGTTTTTGTGCCAGTACCATGCAGTCTTTGTGATCACAGCTTTGTAGTACAGCTCAAAATCCGGCATTGTGATGCCCCCAGCTTTGTTTTTCCTTTTCAACAGTTCCTTGGAGATTTGGGGTCTTTTCTGGTTCCATACAAATTTAAGGACTATTTGTTCCAGTTCTTTGAAAAATGTCATCGGTATTTTGATTGGGATAGCATTGAAAGTGTAGATTGCTCTGGGTAGCATGGACATTTTAACTTTTTAAATGCCTTCAAAGGCTCTCTAATTAGGTAGAGGTTAAGTCTTAAATCTTTGCAAGTCTTGCAAGGGAGTCTAAGATTGGCCCTTGACTTCATTTCCAACATGCTTTTCTCAAATCATTTTTGGAACTACCCTGAGCAACATTAAACACCTTTCTGTGCCTCTGCTGTACTGTATTTTCTCTACGTTTTTGTAATTTCCACCCTTTCTCTCTGCAATGCTGTTATCATCCTACGAACCTTGCTGGGATCAACTCTTCTAAAAGAAAGCCATACCCCATTCTCCCCGGGTCCCACCCCAACTGGGTTAGGTTCACTCTTCTGAGTTCTCATTCCTCATTCTATAATCTATTCTCTATCCATATTGTACATTATTTGAGGACAAAGATTATATTCTGCTATTTATCATCTATTATTATTTGTATTTCTATTGCCTTGCACAGTGTGTAATGCACAAAAGGCACTCAATATATGTTGGTAAATGGTAATTAAATATCCTTAAAATTTTTCTATTTAGTTAGGTCTTCAAAGAGGGAATAGCAAGTTAAGTTTTTGGAAGGCAGGGATGGGTCTTCATTGCATTTTTCCTTCTTATAGAACTTAACAGGACTTCATGCGTAAAAATTACTAAATAAATAAAAATATTAAATGTAATGCTAGAATACGACAGCTATTAGAGTATAGGCTTCAGTGGCAGAAATCTGAGTTCAAATCCTTTTCTTCAATCTTTGGAAGATGAATCAGAGCCACAAATCCTCCATAGAATAATCTCTATCTCTTTCTTCCATATAGGCTTCATTTTTCTTCTTTACTTCTACTTAGCTAAATGCTTTTTTCTGTTTCACTGCTTTTTGTTTTTGCTTTTGTTTTCATCACTTGTCTCCCCTTTCTCTCTCTTCCTCTGAGTACATGTGCAGATTCACATGTGCACCATGTGTGTTTGGGAGTACGTTAAGTGTGGGTGGTTTGCCAACCACAAGACCCTGTGAGTGTAACAGAAAAGCTATAAGCCAAAACTAAGAGTGAATACAAATGCAGACCAACAATGCAAACATAAATAAAACCATGCAAAGCATAAGAGCTGCACAGAGACAACACTAAGATTGTTATAATTTAACTTTTTCTTCTTTTAACCTTTGCACATTCTTATTGTCCTATTTTATTCTTTGCAGTTTCCTCTGCTCCCCCTCTCTGCTTTTTCACCAAGGAGGAGGAAAAAAGGAAAATGTGAAGAGCAACTTTCTTTAAAGAGGAAATACACTAAAGCCTTTTAACCTTAGAGGGAAATTCATTATTTAAATTGGGAACTACATGGACTCCCAATACCCTGTCTGCTCTTCAGCCAGTCACCTTATAGGTGAGACCACTATGATTACCCCTGCTCATTTACAGAGAGCAGCTACCATGGTCCTCATTCTGGGAAAGTCCTGTGAGGAAGCCAACCTCTACAGTAGCCAAGGAAACCTCTACCAGTTGCATATACTGTAGATTTTAATCACCTGGTAGTAAATGTGACCAACTGGCCAGGAAACACCAAGTGCTTGAGAAAAACCAGTGGTATTAAAGAAAGAATCAATATTTTAAAAAATGGCACAGCACATAATCACCTAGGCTATTATTTCCTACCCTGAGTTGAAACTGAATAGTTTGATCTAAAAGCAGATTTCACATTCTAGGGAAAAATAACCACAACAGTTCAGTCAATCCCTTTTCTCTTAGGACTCCTCTGATGATTCTGATTATCAACTTAATTCCAACCAAGCCCCCAGACAAGGTGCCAGCTTCCTGGGGCACTTAATTGCATTCATAAGAGTTTATGAGCAAGGGGAATTTTCAGCCTAATGCCAAGTAATTGACAACTAAATTTTTTTCCTGGTTTCAACCCAAATATTTATTCTTAACATGGCAAAAGTTTAGGATTTGTAGTATTTCCATAGCTTCCAATTATCTCCATTGCTGCAGGACACGGACCATATATAAGTCTCATGTGGTAATCACTAACATTTATCTTTGTTATTGTCACCTGGTATCGTCCTCAGTGTCAAAAGAGTCTTAGAAAATGAAGCTCTGCAGTTTTACTGGCCCAACAACAGAGGTCTTACTGAAGAAACCCTATCTCTGTATGACAGAGAATGGGCAGCAGAAACATCTCTGACAGCTGTTGCATGATGAGGTACGATAAAGGTCATTTCCTGCAAATGTTAGGGGTTTTTAAGAATCCCACAGGCACTGGAGAAATAATTGGACTCAAGCAATCAATCATACTTGAAGCATGTGAAGTATATCTAAGGACCAAAGGTCAGGATTTAATGCCCAAATTCATCCAATTGTCTGGAAATAAAAAAAAAAAGATTTAACTTCACAGAAGGTTATATGGAGGAATTTAATTGAAATTAAATATAAATTAATTAAATATAGATTTTTTTCTTTCTTTGAAAATCTTTGTTGATAAGGACTAATATGATAAATTAGAACCTAAGTGATCTCCCTGAAACTTTATTATTCAAGTAATTAATAAAAGCATACTGAAGTTTTTAACTGATTTTTCTTAAGAAGTGTTACTTTTGTCATAAACTAAAAGTAATTTAATATATTGGTTTTAATTGACATTAATAATTTTAAGAATGAAATTTAAGAATATAACTATGGTTTAACATCCTAAGATGTTTAGCTGGAAATTTAATTTTAAATCACCTGGTTCTCTTCTAGATTCATATGTTATTAAATGCGGTTTTGCTTAAGCTATGATAGTGTTAGGAAAATAATGAAATTTAAAAACTGTAATCCTGTTCAAGACCTTAAATCTTTTTATTGAGTGTGACAGACTTCTAATTGTCCCTAAATACCCAATTCCCTCTTCTTTCTTTTAAATGCAACTTTTTATTTTGAAATATGTTGGCTTCCTGAAGTTTCAAAATAGTAATGATCATTCTGGTATATTTTATTGGGTGAGCTTCACCCAATGATCATATCTTCCATAACCACAGTACACGGTCAAAAGCAGGAATCTCACATTGGTACAATACTCTTTTTTTTAAATTTTTCTTTTCAGAGAGAGTGCACATGCACGAGTTGGGGGAGGGGCAGAGAGAGAGAGGGAGAGAGAGAGAATCTCAAGCAGGCTCCACCCCCAGAGTGGAGCCCAATGAGGGGCTTGATCTTATGACGCTGAGATCACGACCTCAGCCTAAATCAAGAGCGAGACACTTAACCAACTGAGCCACCCGGGTGCCCCAACATTGGCACAATACCCTTAACTTGCAAATATACTTTATATAGATTTTAAATGCACTCTTCTTTTGCTCTCTTTTATGTGTATAGTTCTTTGAAATTTTATACCAAGTGTAAATTTGTTGAAGCATCACCACATGGTACATATTACCATTAGGGTACAGAACGGCTCCATCGGCACAAAGACACTCCCTTATGTTACCCATTAACAGTTCTGTCCTCCTCCCCAACCCTAACCTCCGGCAGCAACTGACTACTAATCACTATGATTTTGCCATTTCAAGAATGTTATAGAAACAGAATCATATCATAACCAATTTTTTCAGATTGGCTTTTGCACTCAGCATAAATCCTTGACATCCTTCTAAATCATTTTTTGTATCATTAGTTTGTTTCTTTGTATTTGTTGTATCACACTTTATTCACCAGTTGAATTTTGGGTGCTTTCCAGCTTTTGGCTACTATAAAGTGACTGTGAACATACTTTAGTTCGCTAGGATAGAAACCCAGGAGGGCTGGGCTGTATCGTGGTTGTTAACTTTAAGAAACAGCTGAGCTGCTTTCCAGAATGGCTATGACATTTTACGTTTTCATCAACAATGTTTGAGAAATCCAGTTGCCCTCTATCCTTGTCAACACTTGATACTGTATTTTTTAATTTTTTTGCCATTTTAATAGGTATGCAATGGTATCTTACTGTAGCTTTAGTTTGCATTTCCCTAATGACTAATGATGGTGAACATCTTTTCTCTCGTGTGTATTTGCCATCTCTATACCCTTTTGGGAGAAATATCTGTTAAAATGATTTGCCTATTTTCTGATTTTTTTTAATTGCTGAGATTAGAGAATTCTTTATATATTCTGGATAAAAATTGTTTCTCAGATATGTGATTTGATAATATGTGTCAATGACAAACTTGATACTCTAAATAGACCTTGATCCTCTTAATAGGGATCACACAACAGAGCAAAAGTTTTTAAGTTTGATGGTCTATATTATTTTATTTCTTTTATGGATTGTACCTTTGGTGTCATGTCTAAGAGCTCCTTGTCTAACCTAAGCAAAGGAAAAATTTTTCCTGTGATTTCTTCTAGAAGTTTTATAGCGTTTTTTTAAATGTCTCATTTAGATCTATGATCCATTTTGAGTTAATTTTTATATAAGATGTTAAGTTTAGGTTTGGTTCTAGAGAGTTCTGTTTGGATATTGATGGGAGAAGGACAAATTTCAGAAGGAAGAATACTGATGAGTGAAAAATGATGTCAGTGTGTACTGAACAAAGTTTCAAGATAGTGACAGAGGAATAAGGAAATTGGACAGTAGTCAAAATCAAACACACTAGAATACAGAAAGAAGAGTGAAGAGAATGACAGAGTTCTGAAAGAAAATGAAAAATTTAAGAGTAGGTTCAAAATATCAAAAAGCTTTCTAGTTCTTAGACTTGCCCACAGTTGGACTAGGCTATCTTGGTTGAGAGTTTATAAAGATGTTCCTATATATATTATCGATAATACTTGAATAATAGCATTCTGGCTATAAAACCTCTTACTTGCTCAAAAGAGTCATCCCGATGGTGAAATTTTAAATCTGTTAAGGAAGTTTATTATAACTTGAAAACAGCATAATAATTTAAGGTGTATTTCTATGCTTCTGAAATTCTTTTGTATGGCTTTTTGTTCAAGTGAGTATAACTCAAAAGCTAAAGAAGGACAACATTTTTCTGATATTCCGAAGATACTTAGTAGCATCAGAAAGGCAAAGGATAGCTTACAAAATAACAACAACTCTTAAAATTGGGCTAAAAGGCAATCTTAAACAATGAAATTTAACAGAGAGGCCATGAAGAAGTCACATTTAAGGGGCGCCTGGGTGGCACAGCGGTTAAGCGTCTGCCTTCGGCTCAGGGCGTGATCCCGGCGTTATGGGATCGAGCCCCACATCAGGCTCCTCCACTATGAGCCTGCTTCTTCCTCTCCCACTCCCCCTGCTTGTGTTCCCTCTCTCGCTGGCTATCTCTATCCTGTCGAATAAATAAATAAAATCTTTAAAAAAAAAAAAGTCACATTTAAGAGGAAGATAAAGCACCACGTAAAACTTGGAATTTGTTAAAATAACAACAAATAGAAAAATGAAGTAAATATTTCATTTCAATTTTAAGATTTCCCAAGACCCATTAGCAACATGGCAAGTGTAAATTGAGAACTGGTTTTTATGGGAAAAATGATAATAATTTCTACTTTCACTATCTTTTCCCTAAGTAGATTTACAATGATGTGTGTATTTCCATGAAGAGTTGCTTAATCCAATAAGCTTTCCATTGACATCCCATGTCAGATAGGAACACCACTGTATCACTTACTGATTTCACCAGTATTAGCTTTTTCCTAGAAACTAAAACCAGATGTTACTGAAATTTACACACATGTACATGCACACAGAGTCTATTAAAAATCAATTATTCATCTTTCTGCCTATAATTTTCAGAAGGAAGAAAAGAAAGATGTGCTCAAAGACAAACTATTATTTATCAGAAAAAGCATAAAGATAACTCTCAACCTGAATATTTCCAGTAAGTGTCTTGTTGAAAATTACTGAGGTGATTCTACAAAAATATCTTAGTTTTTAGAGCACATAGAAAGCCATTTCCACAAATTTGATTTTTTTTAGTTTTATCAAGATAATTGGCATACAGAACCGTATAAATTACATAATGACTTGACCCACATATATTACAAAATGATTAGCACATAAAGCTTAGTTAACATCAGCTCACATAGATACACAAAGAAAAGAAAAAATGTTTTTATCCTTGTGATGGGGTCTTTTAGAATCTAGTCTTTTAGCAGCTTTCAAATATACCGTACAGCAGTATTAGCTATAGTCATCATGTTGTATATGTTACATTCCTAGTATTTATTTATCTTATAGCTGGAAGTTTGTTTCTTTTCATTAACTTCCTCCAATTCTCCTCATTCCAACCCCCCCATCCCCACCTCTGGTAACAGCAAATCTGATCTTTCTCTGTTTTGTTTTTGTTTTTGTTGTTGTTGTTGTTGTTGTTTTGCTGTTGTTTTAGATTCCACGAGTAAATGACATCATATAGTATTTTTCTTTCTCTGACTTATTTCACTTGGCATAATGCTCTCAATATTCACCTATGTTGCCACAAATGGCAGGATTTTCTTCTTTATGGCTGAATATTCCGTGTGTGTGTGTGTGTGTGTGTGTGTGTACATTTTCCAGATTTTGCTCATCCATTCACCTCTGATGGACATTCCTTTATTTCCATGTCTTGGCTGTTACAAACAATGCTGCAATGAACATGAGGCAGATATCGCTTCTACAGTGATGTCATTTCCTTCAGATGTATACCGACAACTGGGATTTCTGGATCACATGGTAGTTCTAGTTTTGATTTTCTGAGGACATCCATACTGTGTTCCAGTGCCTGCACCAGTTTACATTCCCACTAACAGTGCACAGAGGTTGCCTTCTTTCCACATCTTCACCAGCCTTTGTTACTCGTCTTTCTGATGATGGCCATTCTAACAAGTATGAGGAGAAGATAGTTCACTGTGGGTTTGATTTGCTTTTCCCTCATGAGGAGTGATGTTGAGCACCTTTGCATGTGTCTATGGTCATCTGAATGTCTTCTTTGGAAAAAAAGTCTATGTAGGTCTTTGGCCCTTTTTTAATTGGAGGATTTTTGTTATTATTGAATTGTATGAGTTCTTTATATACTTTGGATATAATTTGTAAATATTTTCCCCCATTCTGCAGACTGCCTTTTCATTTGGTTGATCATTTCTTTTGCTGTATGGAAACTTTTCATTTCTATTTATTTATTTTTAAATATTTATTTTAGAGAAAGAGAGAGCATGACCCCGAATGTGGGAGGGGGTGGAGGGAGAGAGAGAGTCCTCAAGCAGACTCCCCACTGAGCATGGAGCAGATCCCAAGACCCTGAGATCATGACCCAAGCCGAAACTAAGAGCTGGCCGCTTAACCAACTGAGCCACCCAGGCACCCCAGTGTGGAAGCTTTTTAATTTGATGTAGTCCCACTTCCTTATTTTTTATTTTGTTGCTTATGCTTTTGCTACCATATCCAAAAAAAATCATTGCCAAGATCCATGTCCAGGAGCTTTTTTCCTGTTTTCTTCTAGCAGTTTTATGGTTTCAGATCTTACATTTAAGTCTTTGATACATTTTGAGTTAGTTTGTGTGAGTGGTGTCCACAACTTTTTAATGTTCGTAATAAATTTGAACATACAACATATCATCCAAATTTATTAGACAGCTTGAAGTATAGTAGTCAAATATCTAGCATAGATTAGTTGAAATGGGTAGCTCTCTTAAGACTTTAAAATTTGTCCTTCTCATAGATCTGAACTCCTAAATGTGTAAAATGAAGCATTAATTAATGTTAGCAACACTTTTCAAAATACTATTTAAGTTCCAGAACAACCACAATGCTCAGAAATGGTCCCTTTCCAGGTTATTTCATGCTCTCTGTAAGATTTCTGGGTTGGGTATGAGTTATGTCAAGTATGAGTTAATATTGATATTATTTCTGTCTTTTTCACAAACCAAGAGCACACTTCTAAAGTTGTCAATAGTATGAAAAAAAATAAGCAAATTTTGGAATAGGTGACTTCCCTACATTAACTCAAGTTGACTTTGTTCTTCTGAATGATGACAAATACTATCTTGGAGTAGAATAACATGGAAATTCTGTAAACATGTTTAGTTGAAAGTATCCCAAAGATACACAATAATTCAATGGAAGATATAAAAGTAGATCTCAGAAACAGATTTTAGGTTCACTTCTATTTAATTATCTTAATTTTTCTAGTATAATTAAGATTCTGCCTTGACTATGTAAGTGGCTTATGAAAGAGTTATAAAAGTAATATGTAGGGACATTTGAAATATTTTCTTTTTGCTCACTTTGAAAAGATTTCCAGTTTGCTTCTAAATGCATATCAAATTTGAAAGGCCAAGTGATTTAAGGCAGGTATATCATTACTTTCCTCTATGGTTTGTTCAAGCAGGTAAAAAGTATGCAAGAATCTGAATGTTCCTTGCAACAGTAGCTTCAATTTTCATCAGCCAAGACCCAATTTGTCAGAGGGTAAAACTTGCCTGATTAGATCTGTTCAAAAAGCCATTAAACAACTTTCAATGTTCTTGCTCTCTCACATTTAGGACACTAAACTTTTACAGAGACAGGCTGTTTGAAGCCTTCCTAATTATTTCCATTATTATCCAAGAAGGATTACTGATGTTCAGCCTCCATTGGAATTCTCAAAAGTTCTCAGTGCAAATTATATGGCAATCTAAAATGCCTTTCTCTGGCTTTATGGCCTGATTATTATTTAGAGTCTCTCCAGCAGTGAACTTGAAGATCATGCAAATGTGCTCTTTGGGAAAGTCACTGTATAGCTGAATAATTTGTTTTGTAGGAAGCCAGCTCAAGTTTATCATCAACCACGAAAATTCTTTATCAATGCTTTTCTATAAAGTAGGCCTATTATTATACCAGTTCCACTTTAACTCTGACAGAAAGCTGATCGGGAATGCTATTATTAAGTCATAAATGCCTATTTTAAAATATGTTGCCTCATATTATTACACTGTATCGTTTCATTAATTCGTGTAATATTTCCTTTGGTTTTTAGTATCTTCTATGTCATAATCAAAACTAAAATAACTCTAAAAATGTAAAGTCTATAGCATAGATTTAAAGTCAAGAGTCTGTATGCGTCTACAACTTAATATGTATAAATACATACAAATTTAACTAGACAGAAGTGACCATGTTCACTCACTACATGCAATATTTACAATGCTGAATAACAACTGTATTTGCCAAGATATTCACAGTTCATAATATTGTGAGATAAAATGTAGCTATAAACATTAATCAATGGCATGTTTATTAAACCTATATTTCTTAGATCATAAGATATACTGATGAACAAATTTCACTGTGTAATAACAAGGAGCCTAGAGCCAAGTGGGAACAAAAATACCTAAGTAATTTTAATTTGTGAGATAAACTATCAGTATAGGGATTTATTCAGGATACCACTGGCACACCTTACACCCATTCAGGAAAGTTGTTAACAAGCGATATTCAAATAGGACCTAATTAGGCATGAGGTCCTAGAATAGAGAGAGTGTGCCAGTCAGGAGAAGACATGTCTACATGGACAGTAGGAATATGTTACAACAGAGGTTTAAAGTCATATTAAATCAGACTTAAAATGGAGTTTGGTCTTCATCTTGATGTTGAGATAGATCACTGAAGGAGAGTGATATAATCACATTTCAGTTTGGAAAGATCATCCTGGCTCAAGTATAACGAATGTTTTAGAGGGAATAATGGAATTAGACCAGTTCAGATAAGAAATGATACTGTCTTACCCTGTGGTAGTGATGGAAAAGAAAGAAAAAAAAAACAAAATAAACTTACTTCTCAACTTATTCTGTTATGACTATTGTTTTGTAATAGACTTTACAGATGTTACTTTTAAAATATTCTGTTAGTCTGAGGAGCCATTTATTTATAGATCTCCTTGTATTATTTGTAACAATATTGTATTTATTTTTTAAAGGTTTTTTATTTTTATTTATTTGACAGAGAGAGAGACAGCCAGCGAGAGAGGGAACACAAGCAGGGGGAGTAGGAGAGGAAGAAGCAGGCTCCCAGTGGAGGAGCCTGATGTGGGGCTTGATCCCAGGACCCCAGGATCATGCCCTGAGCTGAAGGCAGGCGCTCAACGACTGAGCCACCCAGGTGCCCCTGTATTTATCTCTTAAGCACAGATTCTCTACACATCACCTCAAGTTCCCAGATTGTTTTATTAAAACATTTATCTTCAATCATCCAAATGTGACTAAACACTATCTGAAAAGTCCCATAGTATTCCATACCTGTGAACACATTTACATTTTTGTGCTGAAAGATACATGAAAACAAAGGCTTAGATATTTGATCTTACTGATTTGAAGAAATGATAACATGAAAAGAGAGGTAAACGGAGGCTAAGAAAATGTAAAGTGTGTATTGTGGAAACAGACATGTTATCTGAAAAGTGAATTGTCTGAGGGAAATATAGATCTAAGAGGCATGCATGAAAAATGCAAAAGGAGAGAGACGTGATTGCATACAAATCTAAACTATTT
Source organism: Ursus arctos (assembly GCF_023065955.2). NCBI lineage: Eukaryota > Metazoa > Chordata > Mammalia > Carnivora > Ursidae > Ursus > Ursus arctos. The sequence goes on along the minus strand of NW_026622775.1, from coordinate 75,507,666 downwards.
TAACTAGTGCCTACTCATAAAAACACCATCATTTGAATCATATTATGGATTTATGATCTTCCAAAACTGAAATGTGATACCGCTCTCCTTCAGTGGTATGTCTCAGCATCACGACGAAGGCTGTATATGTAGATACACACACATACACATTTATATACATACACAGATATATGTAAACTTATGATCTCATCGCTGTAACACTATATGTATATGATGAGACTGTTATTCTAGAAAGCAATAGAACACAGACATTTTAGTCAATTAGAAAAGAGAAAATGAGGTTCAGATACCAATTTCCGGGTTTCAGGCAAGACACATAACCTCTTTGGGCATCAATGTCCTTATCTGTAAAATGACAAAACATACCCTACTATGTATCTCTTGTGTAAATGTATAAAAAGGAGATGGTAGTTTTGAAAGTGGTTTTGGAAAACATGTGCAAGGGGTTCGGTAATGATTCACTGTAGGGAGTGACATTTCTGAAGGAGTCAGAAAGATAGGGGTAACAAAATTCATTCAAACTTAATAGGAAAAGTAGTATTTACTAACTGGCAGGCTTTTAAGATTACGGAAAGAACCAATTTTACATGAATACTGTATCTATTCCTCTGAAAATGCTACAAAAATATAGGAATCCATAATGTTAGATATTTTCAAGTTTTGTAGTCAAAATAACTTCCTTAATATTTCTTACACATTTCTCATACACATATGCTTCACACATGCTCCCTATTTTTCAGACAAGGTCAATGTTTTCACTACAATTCATTTACATTGTTATTAGAACTATTTTCTAGGTCTGTTGATAAAATTTGGCCTCACACATTGATAACACATTTTTCTAATTACACTGTAATTTTCACTAGTAATTCTAGCTTTTTTGAATATACAAATCATTTCAACTTATTATATCATTGCTTTAACACTTCATACACATCTTGAGACATTTAGGCCACAAAAGATTATATTTAATATTAAAAGGATCAAATGTAAATAATTCTCAATTACTTATCCAAAGTGAAAACTTGAATAACGTGTATAGTCTAAATGTGCAAATAATCAGAAGATACAGATTTTTTACCCTCCTGCTACCGAATGTTTCCCTGAGTTGCTGTCAGAGACAATGTTTACAGTGTTGTGCTTTAATTCCTACTCTCTTGTCAAGACACCAATTGAAAGCAGAATGCTAAGAACTCAGTGAGAACTAAGAGTGATAAATGAAGTGCCAGCATAATTTGGAAATTGGAAAATGTGCCCTTGAAAACATATTAGTTCGCTCAGTTTGTAACGTGTAACAGCAGTATTGGTTTTCTCTCTTCACTGCTAGGTCAAGACACTGATGGAAGTAGGAGTCGGCCGAGCCAGAAACAGATCTTCAGCTGGGGTCCAGTAAAGAGTGTGGGAAGGCTTCCCCGAGGCTGGCAAATATCTCGCCCCAGTGGCTAACACCCCTTGCTCTGTCATTCTGCCTGAGATTTCACCCAAAATGACATTCGCTTATGTGGTTAAGCTCAAGTATTTCCAGGAAGCTTAAGCAAGCTACGGTAGCCATTCCAACTTCCAGAAAGTCTCCCTCTTTGCTGTGATTGACCAAAAAAAAAAAAAAAAAAAAGAGGTAATTTTTGGTGGAAAGCAGAAATGAATTTGGAGCACTGGGATATTTTTCAGAGAAGAGAGGCCTGGTAAATTTTAGTAGCCAACAGGAAACATGAAACATAGAAGTCAGGGGAGAATGAAAAAGGTGATACCAGAACATAAATAAACACAGAAATGGGCAGAGGAATAAAATAAATAAATAAATAAATAAATAAATAAATAAATAAATAACAACAACAACAATAAGAACAATTATAATAACAACTCTCATGTCTTAAACTTTGCCCAGAGCAGTCCCAAAATATTCTATGTGGAGAAAGTGTAGGAACATGTCCAATGTGTAACTAAGATCAGTGCTCCCCTTGTGCGATGCCATGATCTTGCCTGGCTCGTGGCCTAAACAACTGGGTGAATCCTGAAATCTGCTCCACTCAGGAGAAAAGCTGGAGTGGCACATCGAATGTGCACATCTTCACAGCCTGGAACCTCAGGGTGGTTCCAGAACACTTTTCTCCTTTGCTTCCACGTTGGTCCAGTTATGTAGTTCTATCAATACGGATAACAGAATGTACTCAGAGAATCAGATGAGCATGGACACTCCACCAGGAAGGTAAGTCAACGTAACACAAAAACAGATATGGCTGTCAGAGTGGAACACGTGTCTTTTCCTAGCTGGGTATTTTGTCTCTCACAACACAACCTTGCAGACTATCAAGGATATAACAATTTTTGAAAGGGTCATGTTAGGAAAAGAAAATTATACACAGATGCAGCATTTTCCAATCTCTGTGCCATAGATAAGGTAGCTCTGAGAGTAACCAGGAAGGGGCTCGAATAGCGTGAGCCACTGGATCACTGTCACACACACTATAAGAAGCATGTCCTTTTACAGTAGGCTGTCTTACAAAAATGTCCATTTTCCGGGAATGGCATAGTACCAACAAAAGATGTTTTTGTTCTCCATTCCCACACTGTTTAAGAAAAGGCGAAAAAACATGGGTTACTTAAATTATAGCACATCCATAGCACACCATGGAATACAAACAAGGACGAAAACATCCTTGAGGGGGCTTAACTAAAATATGTGTGCCAACAATGCTGCCATGCCTGTACAATAAGCACATAAAAATACCAAAACTAATTTATTAAATTAAAACACACAGAACTGTACACAGTACAGAACTTTTGCCAAAGTTCAAGGGTAACACACGTGAAGAGTTAACACCTTCCAGAGAGTCTTTCAGTAAATCCTGAAAATTCCTATCCTCAAGTCCCCTGCCTTTGAGAGTGCTTACTTCTAACTTCTGCCTTAGAATCTCCAGCCACCATTAACACAATCTCCTCCTTACTAGCGAGGTTAGACCTTCCCTGACACAAATTCCTCTTGTCTTTAGGATGTAACACTAGGTCTGCATTATCAGTCTAGAAGGACCCTCTGGTGGCAGTTGTGGTGCAGGCTCCTAGTGGGTCATTTTGTGGTTATCTCTGGTCCTTCGCGTACCTCCAAATAATATTAGCCGTGAGGCGATGGGTTTGACACTGCTAATTTCACAGAAGCATCTAAGGCATGAAAGGCTTCTCTTTGAGTATAAGGGTAAGTTACAGACCTTTATCTTTTATTTATTGGTAACGGTTGAATCAGATGTACATGCATATATATTTACACACACACACACACACACACACACACACACACACACTCCTCTATGTCCCAAAGATTAACGCTGAGCCTTATCTTATCCTGAAGTCTCCAAACTGCTTACTGAAATCAGGCAGATGAGATGAGAAGAGATGAGAAGGGGAGGGGAGGGGAAAGAGAGGACAGGAGAGAGTGGAAAGGGAGAGAAGAGAAAGAGGAGAGGAGAGGAGAGAAAGAACACCACAAATCTCAGTGGAACAGGCCATGCGTAAGAAGCAAGCTGTGTGGTGAGAATGAAGAAGTGAGCACTAAAATTCCATCAAGAAACGACTCTTCAGCTCCACTGCCTGCCGCCACATGGGAACGAGGACCAGGTTTCCAGAGCTTCCAGTTCTTACACAGAAGCCAGGAATCCTCATGTACAATTTCTTATATGTTGACTTAAAATAGTTAAGTCTTGTGCAGACCAAACAAAAAATTTCCGTGAGAAGGATTTAGTCAATGAGCAGTGAGCGTGACCCTCAGTCTAAACAAATAAGAAGATAGGGAAACATCTGCCTAACTGCTTGATCACTGGCCGTTATTTCTCAACACCCGAGTTAGTACTTCTGGATTCTAGAGCATTGTTTCTTCCCCTTCTTCAATCAGACACTTTCAAATCATGCTGCCTCCCCTACACACACACCCCAACACACAAAGTGAGACTAAGAAAGGAGTCTACTGCTGAGCCAGGAACATATCTCTAAAAGTTACCCTATCCCAGTTACAAAGAACCCTGGAGGAAACTTCCTCCACCTGACCTGTTCGGACTTTTTATCTTATCCAAGACCCATTTCCCTGCCAGGCTCACTGGGGAAGTAGAAGGAGGATTCCTCTATTAAGTGTGTACTAAAACTATTGTCTCCTCCCTCGATCTACTCTTTCGATATGAGTTCAAGCTCTCATCACTTCTCATCCGGCCCACTTGTCAATTTACATGAAGTTCATCGCCGCCCTCTAATCCAAACTTCCCACTGTTGACAATATCCTTGCTTATGCCTTAGACACCATCAAAGACACACCAAAGTCACTCTGCATTGCCTTGGACTTTCTTATGGTTACCAACTGTGACCACAGGCTCTCATGTACGTTCTGTCCTCCTATTATACTCATCCCCAGACTTAAATCCCCCTTAACACTGATCCTTGAAATTGGTGTTTCAATCAAAATCCATTCAACCACAGTCAGGATTATTTAAATTGAAAATAATGTAATAATGACAATTTAGTGAAACATGTTAGAATCAGAGACTTGATGAAAGACAGAAGGTAAGATTTTTAAAATGAGAGATTACTCAACATTCTTCAAGCCACATTTCTTTATTTTTTATTCTCATTCACATAGGATTGATGTTATACCTAAGATAGTTGTAAAGATTAGAACTTAGAAGGAGGAATATATGCATGTATTCTTTTAGGAGTTATCTTCTGAAACCTTTGACTATCACCAATATTGAAGATAAAGAAATGTTTTGACAGGCTCTTGGATTTCTCATGTTGTATTTCTATCAAGAATTATGCTTAACTTGTATGCTCATGCTACAAGTTAACTGCCTTTTCAACATTCTTTACAGTCTTCTGCATGACAAAAGATACCATAAAGGAAATCAAAGACAAGCAAATTAATAAGGAAATGACAAAACAGTAAATAAGGTTAAATGGATAAAGATACAAATAGCAAATTCACAGAAAAACCTATACAATGGGACACAAAATTATGAAAAAATCCTTATGAAAACATGTGCAGTCCCATTAATAATCAGGATTGTACCATAAAACAGCAGTGGGATTTTTTTTAAAAATCAACTAAATATTATTTATTGTTGGATAATTTTAAGTGTAAGTGAGAGTATAAAGAAATGGGCATTCCTAAACTGGGGATGAAAATGCAAATTGGTATACAACCTGTTTGGAAGGAAAATTAATTAGGGAAATTAAATATGCACATACTTTGTGATGCAAGATTCCATTTGCCAGCATGTACACCAGAGAAAAGTGTGTTACATCTTCAAATAGGCAGACACTGAGTGCTCTGCATGGCTGTCTGTAGGAGGATAGTGCATTTAGAAAAAAATGGGGCAGAAACAGATAGGGAGTGATAATTTCAAAAATCCAGATACAAACTATGGGTGATTTGCTGCCATTTATGTCACCAATATTTAGTGGAAGAACAAAGACTTAGGGTCACCTTAGAAACCATGAAATGTATGTAAATATCAATCTTAAAGCTTTGGGAATATTTATCGATCTTTATAATTTATAGGTAATGGGCACTGGATGCTTGATCATCTGATGATGTTAGTTCATCAGATTCTCAAACAGTTCATGACTCAGAAGATGAACAACGTTTTTAGAGTTAATAAAAAAGGATTACTGAATCTATTATATATATTTTGATTTTAGGATTTAAAATGCTTTTTGTACTTCTCACAGTCAACACCGAGGTCTATGATACAAAATACATTGATAATAATATTTACAATATAGGATTGTTATAGGGGTTTCTTGAGGTAATGTATGTAAGTACCCTACGGATATGCGAACCGCAAGGCTGGTCTGTGGGAGGGACTCATTATGTTGGTCAGTCATGCTAGTATTCCACTGACTCAGCATCTCTCTCTAAAATAACGGTATTTATGAATTCAAGACATACCTTTCATGAATAGCAAGAACTTGCTCTATGACAAAAATAAACATAATTTTGTTTCTGTTGAACACCAAGCCAACTCTTTCCTTTCAAACCATGTTTACAAGGGAAATACTCATAAAGCTGAGATGGCTGGTGGTTCTAGGGATCACCTAGAAAATGGATTGTCAGAGATTGATTAGACACTGACTGGAGACACCAAGTAAGACAACAGTAACAAAGTAAGCAAGCTATCTGTGATTCAGAAACTGATAATCAAAAGTGCAGTGATCAGCTACTATTACAGCAACCAAGTGATTTCCTCCAGTTCGGGCTCTATTTCTGATATAGCGTCATATGTTATCAATGAAAAAAATAATAACTAAATCTCCCTTCTCCTAATTTCCAGTTCCCTTCAAGGGAAACAATAATTTTATCGCCCCATTGCTAAAATGAAGTTACATTAAATACATCTGCTCTCTAAACTTTCTGATGTGGTACTGTAAAAGTAGTTAGGTTTCCACTGTAAGACTGAATGAAATCAGTGGCCGTAATTAGGATCCAACTTACGTCATAACAGTACCTGAAGGGGGGGGGGTATTTATCTCAGTGTTCCTGCTTTTCCATTCTTGGAAGCCGGTTTGGATGGATCCCAATGCCCTATAAGTCCTCCTGCGTTTGACTATTATCGGTCTCCTCCCCAGGAATCATTCTGCCCAAACCAAAACTCCACTCAATAGATAAATGCTACCAATCACGGAAAGGGAAAATTGAAAACTTGTAAGTATTCCCCAATATTAATGTGCCTGAACAATCATATTTAATTGGTTCTCAGGTCTATTATTTGTTCTGTCTACCCAAAGAAAGTTCTATTGTAGTTATTTCAATGATAAACTTGCTTCTTCTCAAAAAGTTTTATTATTCTGAGAAATTGCTTGAAAATAGCAGAAGTTGTAGTGGGGTAGTGAAGGCCTGATAATACATTCTAAAGGTTTTTTTAATAGTGTAATTTATGTTAAAACTTGTCCTAATACATTGCAAGATCACTTAGATATTTTATTTTAAATACTGTATGTAGCTTTCTCACAGCTCTAGTGCCATTTCCAGTAAAATGAGATTTTCATGAAAGACATTAAAAATCATGTTGCACTTAAATGGTGATATTGTTTCAATCTTTCATCAGGCGAGGTCATTTTCGTTCAGAAATTTGACATTCATCTAGAACATTCTGTATCTAAGAAAAATGAAATGCCTACAGTTGCTTCAATTTCCAGACTTAACTACTTTTACATAAGAGTCGAGTTCCTCTTCAGCCCACTAAGGTACTCACACATCTTCCTTTATTCTTTAAGGTCAAACTGTCCTGAAACAGCTCCCCTGGAAATCTGACATAGTTACAGAAAAGAGCCATAAAATGTCTTATTAAGGGATTTAACCTCGCAATCATTAACATGTAGATATGTATTTCACTTGGGTATAGAAATTAACCTACTATGCTTTATTTATTTTTAAATTTTATACATTGATACCCCTTGTACATTAATACCCCTAATCTGGGATTCAGGGGAGCTAATAAACACACATTTCCTCCTGTTCCTTTTCTTCCTCCTCCTCACTCATTAGTTTTCTTCTCTAAGAATACACATTAAGAAGTTAAATGCTAAAAACTGAAATTCAACAGGAGACTTTTGCATGTTTGCAAAGACCTCTGATGTTTCTAGTTAAACACATACCTTATCTCCTTACTCTCACCTAATTTTTTTTTAATTTTTTTTATTATATGTTAGTCACCATACAATACATCATTAGTTTTTGATGTAGTGTTCCATGATTCATTGTTTGCGTGTAACGCCCAGTGCTCCATGCAATACGTGGCCTCCTTAATACTATGCTTTTTTTAATACAAAAGGAGGCAGTCTGGAGAGATTTGAAGGAAACACAAAGGCACAATTAAATTATTAACAGTTCTTGATAGATACAGAAAGAGAAGCAGGTACAGTTAAACTTTCATCTGATACAGGCTGGGATGAGGATATCTGTGCCTAGAGGCAAAAGTAAGGAAATAGGAAAATGTACCGATTTTGCTGATGATGTATCCTAAATACATGCTTTATTTTGGTTTCCTTCTGAAAAAATTTACTTTTCCTATAATTTACACTTGTATTCCTTGTTTGATTACAAAACAATTTTACATATGTTATGTCTTTGGACTTTTACAGTATTGTATGTTAGAGCAAGTTTTGGCTATTTAACAATGAGGAAATGGAACTTAAGTGACCTCCCATAGGTATATATGTAATAAGTTGAAGAGCAGGGTCATATACCCTATGTCTTGTGTTTCACTAAGTTTTTTAGGCATCATGTTATTGTCTTAGGGGAAAAAAACCCTGCTTTATGAGCCTATAAAGAACATTTTGACACCCTTTGATTTATAAGATTTGTTAGTTGGGCATGCATCAGATTTTCTTTAGTGCACAACAAAATAAATTTAGAAGAGTAAGAATAATTCAAATTCCTAAAGACAACATTGAGTAAATATTTTTAAAAATCAAAATACTATCAAAGTTAACACACACACGCACCCACACACATACGCACACAGCACAAATTTCAAGATACACAGCACAAGAATTTAAAGTCTATCTCCCTTCTGTCTCTTGCTGCCAGAAGTATCCCAGCTAAACAATTATATCTCCCAAGCGAAGATATTGAAGCATGATTTCTTTTTGCTTCCCTGCCCTTTATTTTTAACACAATGATTCTGTCCTACAAATTAGTTTCAACTTTTATCACTTAGCTCCATGGACAAGTGTGCTTGCACGCACACACACACACCTGGGGACGCACACACTCTTCGTTCCGTATCAGCACAGGATCTTCCTTATTTTAATGGCTATAGAAATGTGTTATAATTTATTTGACCAGTTGGACATTTAAGTTATTTCCAAATAAATCTTGCACAGATGTCATTTAGATAGCATGTATGTCACTGGATAAATTCCTAGAAGGGGAATTATTAAGCAAAATGAATTATACATTTCAATTTTGAGAAATATTGCCAAACTGCCTGTTGTATTGTATTAATCTCTATTTCCACCAGCAACGCATGAGAATGCATGCTTTCCTGACACCCCATTGACACATTGTGTCAGTAATTTTTTTTTTTAACTATAGGAATAGGATAGGTATGTTACATAGCTGAGTTTCAATTTGTATAAGTGAGGATGAGATTTTTCCCCACATGCATGTCATCTTCCCAATCCTTCATTGGACATTGGTCTTTTCCCAACTGATTCACATGGATGCTGGACATGTTAAGAATATGAATTACTTAACTGTTAAAGGAATTATAATTTTTTCCAGTTTTATCTTTTGTTTGTAGAAGTTTATATGCAGTTTTACTTTAATGTAATTAAACACAGCTATTTATATATTTTTGAGCTTTTTGTCATTTTAAAAAAGCTTTCTCCAATCCAACACCATAGCATTTGAGTTGAGCTTTGCCTTGATAAGTTAACTAGTGGTATGTTTTATATAAAATGTATCATGCAGATGAAGGAATTATCCTATTGGAAAAAAATATCTCCTATTTAAATTTTGGAGTTTGAGATAGTCAACATTTTGCTTTTTGCATGGTTAATATTCAAATGCACAGGCATTGGAAAACAGGCCTAATTGTTTCTAAAGCTATTTCTGGATCTAAATGATAAAACCACATCTTTGACACAAACAAAGATACTTTGTTCTCATTTCCAGTAGAAACTGACAGCCTCCAAGTCATCTAGTAGTTACCCTAAAGGATCCAACTATAATTAAGATGTAGGAGATGTAGTTTACATCCCTTTGACCAGAATTAGAATTGTATTTGTCAAAATATTTTTCTTATGTTTATTCTAGCCGAAACTAGAAGCTACTTCTCATGAAGTAGATGGTGTAAAAGCATTTGTGGTTTTGTATCTTTACTGAGATTTTACAGTTTTCTGGTGATATTTCTATCTGTGGACTCAAAGCCTCGTAATTAATCATATATGTTGAAAACGCCTTTGTTCTTCATGACATGAAACTGTATTTTTTGAGTGACTTAAATGGGAGTATCTACACATAAACCTATATGCTCTTTTTATATTGATATATACATTTAGTCCAAAAAGTATACAAGTATACTGTTGGATAACAGTAATATTTTGAAGGGATATTCTATAGATTCATGGCTTTGTTCTTTTGTGAGAAAAGATTTTCCCTTTTTAAAAAAGAAAACTATACTCACATTTCTCGGTAAGGCAATTCTGTGTAGTTAAATCAGAGAAAGAACGTTTTGTAAGGTTTAGAGAACTCTTTCAGGAGAGACTACAACATAGACTTGCAGTTAGTATACGTGAGTTAGTATAAGTGAAGTAATTATTTAAAGTCCAAGGACTTCATGTGAATCTCCAGAGCAAGTCAAAGCATACCAAGAATTCTCAACATAAAAGAGAGGAGTTGGGTTTGTACATGAATAAGATAATCAGATTTTAAAATTCCAATGTAGTTATCTAAACAGTCCGCCCGTACCAATTGTAAATTGTATTCACTTACTTAAAATGTGTAATTCTACCTAAAAGTTCATTTGTCCCTACAATTTACTTAAATGATGTACTTTTAACCAAGATTTCAATTTCATTGATGTCCCTATAATAACGTGGAAAGTAAAATGGAAAATTCGAACATTTATCCCACATGGAGCAATATGGAAGACTCTAAATAAGAGACTTCAAATAAATACCTTTTTATACAATGAATTGCTTTGAATGAACCAAATTTCCAGTGTTAGTGACATATAAATGGAGATGAAGGAAAATCTTGTCTTTTACTTCTATTTTTATTATTACATACAGAGATAAGATTTTAAACAACAGAAGGAATAAAATCAAATATTTCAGAAAAATAGAAAGTTTTGAGGAGTAATTGTATATGGCATTGTTTATCCATGAGTATGATTTGGTAGGTCTTTCAACCCAGGTGGGAAAAGCAGGAGAGCAGCCCTGTGGGTGGGAGTGTGGGGTAGAGTGGGTGGGTGATTGGCACCTACAACTCCCAGACATATCCTGTGCAGGATTTAATACTGTAAGTGTGATGGAACTTCACTTTAACATTCCATAGCAGAGTGTAGCTTTGACATAAAGTGACTCTACCTTCGATCCACAGCAAGATGGTTAATTGCAAGTACAGAAGAACCCTATTAGGCAGTACTTCCTTAGACGATGACTACGGAGTAGTTTACCTGCCTCTTGGCCACAACTTTTGTAAGCGAAAGGCCGCCTAACTCCCTAAAGTTGGCTAGTATCCATTGCTTGCTTCTAAGCCAGTGCATTTCTTCTGCTCAATTTCCCAATTAAATCTGATCTTTCTTTGGGATCAAGTAAGTGAGCTGTAAGTAATAAATAAAAATACTAGCTAGAGAACAGGTGGATAGGTAGTGAAGGTAAGAGTTTGCCTGGAAGGAAGAGAAAGAAAATACAAACATATTAAGAGTCTCTAAAAAGTTAATACACATTGAATGTGAATGTAACTACTCATTTTTTTAAAACTGTGACTCTATCTAAAATAAAAGAGATGCTTTTCTGTGTGACTTTGGGATAATTATCTTTTATTTTAAAAAAAATCAAAATCTGTCCATGCGTTCCCAAGAACATGTACTTTGGCAATTAAATGCAGCAGTAGGGCTATCAGAATGGGAAGTATTTTAGCAATTATTAGTTCATAAAATAAACTTGATTTCTTTTTGAGTCAAGTTCATATGTTTTAAGTGGGATATGCATGGAGCACTTTACTGTGGTTTACAAAAAAACTATTTCATATGGGAATCTGATCTCCATCAAAGCATTAAATCCTAGTCAATCACTAAAACCACTAGATCTCAATCACGACATCACCTTTTAGGTTTACAGTTCTTCCTCCTATGTTGGAGGTTCTCAGAATAACAAAGTTTTTCAACTAGATCCAGGAGAACTATGGAGGTCCTCATGTCAGACAGGTAGGTAGCAGAATTTCAAAAATCACATTTGGACAGTCAGGTGCCTTTCTCAGTTTGCTACATAAATTTGCCACAGCCTAACAAGTCTACCATTTTATGTTGCAACCATGTAAGTTATATACTATTTTCCAAACTGAACTTTTAAGAGTAAAAGGGACACCGATAATAAGGATACCAGGAAAACAAACATAATCTGGGCCTATTTCAGGCTAACTGGAACTTAATGGCCACCTTACCAGGGAAGTGTTAGGGTCCTTTGTCTGCTTCTATTTCAAGAATGCAAATATTGACTTTGATATTTATATTGATTAAAGCAGGAAAAACATTATATCTCAATTTCTTTTGATGAAATGTGGATACACCATTTAGAATGATGGCTCACCCTTTCACATCCTATGATCTACCAATCTCGTTACCACTTTTTAAAGCTGGTTCGTACAGAGAAAACCCAAAACACCACTTGTTTTAATATTGTAAATAAAAGACTTGAAACAGGGTAACAGGATCTCTGAAAAGCCAGGCCTTAAAAGGCATAAAATTGCAAGTCATTGTAATGTTGATCTTTATCCCCAAGATGATTTTGATGATGATAAGGTTTGTTATCATTCCTTGGTTGAGTGCTGTATGCCAGGTGTTTTGCTATGTGCTTTTCATATATTAACTTTCCTCGCCTATCCAACATCACTCTCAATCTGTCCATATTTGCTTTATTCTAAGAACAAGAAAAATCAGTCATAGATAAGTTTGATTGATTTGTTTAAAGAAGCCCAGCTAGTCACCCAATGGAAGCTTCTGTGTTCAAACTGGGATACAATTCCAATCCCCATGCTCTTCTTGAATAAGCTACAATACCTTTATGTCATCTTTCTTAGGAATTTTAGGATTCCTCCTGACATAGTACTGTGGTCAGCCTTGTTCCCACTGCTGACTTTTACATTAAGGAATTAGTGGAGACATTTGAGGCCATCAGGAAACAGAACATGATGTACATTTGCCAATGTGTAAAGAAGGAAAATGTCCACATTACTAGCAAAATAATAAAAGCCACGTGTACCTAATCCACAGCAAATAATATTGACCGGAGACAATAAACCGTGGGAACTGACATGGGATTGGAAGATAAATTCTTAGTAACTGCTTTGTCAACGCCAAAATCCCCATGAACTCCTCTTTGCAGCCCAGTAATAAGGGGCTCCTCTACCCTGCCACCTACCAGGCAGTCACATGAGGAGAGATGGGAGCTATATTTAAAAAAAAATTATCTTCAAAATGTTAACAAGGTTGCCCAAGGTCTACTCCTTAAATGATCTGAGCTAATCATCCTGCTTGGCCACTCCCTGACATCTCGATTTCAAGAAATAAAAGTTCTAGATGAAAACACATATTGAAAACATGTGAAGTGGTGATTGGAAATCAGGCATATTTCACTTCATCAGCTACACGAAGTATCAGGGATTATGTGATGTTTCTACGTACACCTTGTCCTGATAGAAATAAAGTTGCATTTTTACCTATATTGTGATTTTACGAAAGGATCACTATTTGTCTTCCTCTCTACTCTCAGCTTCATTCTAGCAACTAATACTAATTACAGGAAGGTTGAATCGCCATCACGTGTGATTAACTTCAATGGCGTCCCTTTCTCCTCCACTTCAGACATCCTCTCCTTTCATGGAGTTCTTCTCAAGGCCACTTAGGACATCGGTGACACCTACAGAGAATACTAAAACCAAACTCATTATGAAAAGTAGTAGGGAGAGCCACTGTAGACAGGAGGAGGCATCTGGGGAAACCCAACAATAACAACAAAGGTAGAGCTGGAGCAAATGAAGATTGCAGCTGTGTCCCTACATCCCTTAGCACTATGGGAAAGATGAAGTAGGAAATGCTTTAAAAAAATTACACCGAATTTTTAAAAATTGTTTAACACTGTTTAATCCTGTTTAAAGCATACAAGAGAGTATCATTAAAAACTTCTCGAGAAACAGCTGTGTTTTGATGCTTTGCTACTTAGAAATGTAACAATGGAAGATGTAGGGTTGGAAGGGTTTAGATTTCATGTGAGCATTCAGGGTAAAGAGAGCGGAGCACTGGGATAAGGCACAAAGAGAAGCTGGAGAGAGAGACAGCAAGAAGATGGCGGACTTGGTATGACATGCCAACCTTAGTGGGCTCAGCTACCACCCTGAAGGGCAGCTTCTGAGTCAGACGACAGGAGAAGAATGAGACACAGCTCAGTCCCTACAGATTCAGTGAGGACTCGGTCTCAGTTCTGAGATTCAGAGGTAAAACCGGTACTGCTGTGCTCTCTGTGGGTGGGTTCTGGCACTTGGCTAACAGCAGAAGAACTACTGCATAGGGGAGAGAGACAAGACTTGCCCCAGGGCTGTATATAGCCAAGGTGTACTTGAAAGTAAATCTGTCTTCATAAACCAGTAAGAAAAAACAAACTTCACTCATAGTGGGCAAGTTAAAACTAGACTTATATCTTTTTATTTTCACATCTTGCTTTCTTTTATTTTTAAAAGACTATTTGAGAGACAGAGAGAGAGTGAGCAGGAGGGGCAATGGGAGAGGGGGAGAAGCAGACTCCCCACCGAGCATGCAGCCTGATGTGGGGGCTCGATCCCAGGACTCAGAGATTGTGCCTGGAGCCAGTCAGATGCTTAACCAACTGTGGGGTGAGGCGCCCCTCACATTTTGCTTTAACGTCACTTTGTCTTGTAATGGAAATGTATATATGTTTTATCCATATTTGCCTTTATATTTAATAAACAGCTATTTTTATATAGGTAAAACACTTTGAATTTTAGTAAACTATGACCATATAAAGGACGCTTTCTCAGAGCACTGCTTTTGTCTGTCAAGCAGCTACATCATTTAGTGGAAACTAAGCCAAACTGTAGCCATAAGCACAAGCATGGTACTCCAATATATATGCTCTTTGAATGCATATTAATCACATATTACACTCTCAAATGGCTACTTGGACCAAGCAAGTAATACATGAATGAAACGAGCCAAGATAAGAAAAATCATAATTGTTGGGGCGCCTGGGTGGCACAGCAGTTAAGCGTCTGCCTTCGGCTCAGGACATGATCCTGGCGTTATGGGATCGAGCCCCACATCAGGCTCCTCTGCTATGAGCCAGCTTCTTCCTCTCCCACTCCCCCTGCTTGTGTTCCCTCTCTCGCTGGCTGTCTCTATCTCTGTCAAATAAAATAAATAAAATCTTAAAAAAAAAAAAGAAAAATCATAATTGTTGAAATCTATGGTAAACTGATGTGTACTTGCCATGGCTAAAAGGACTCGACTCCAGAAGATTTCTTCCCTGTAGAAAGTGAACTCCATGTTGGCAAATCCCACAATTTTCAAAAGCCAGGTTACATGAAATTTCCCGATTTTTAAAAGTTATTCAATTAAAAAATACTACAGAGGTAAAAACAAAACAATACCACTCACAACAGTCATTGCAATAGAAATACATCTGCTGAATGAATTTGGCTTACAGGCTGCCAGTTTATGACTTCTGATCAAATTTTTGAAATTATCTTTGGGAGGGTGGGGAGGGGAAGACTCAATTTGAAAGGAGCCACATGTAGTTTTGCAAGAGAATTTGTAGACGTCAAGTATGCACTCAGAACATTGCCCAAGGGAAAACGAAAACTAAAATAAGACACATTAAGGTTAATACTCAAAGGAAGGAAAAGTCACTCCTTTGCTATCATGCAGACGTACATTCACACATGATTGCTGGCTGTAAGACCAAATCAGTCTGTGAGACTAAACCAGAAAAAGTAAAAAGAATATAAACAAGCAAAAATAAAAGAAATATAAAAATCTTTCAATTTCTCATAGACAAGGACTAGAAATCCAATGTCAATAAAAACAAACAAACAACCCCACCAAACAACTTCCCTAGGTATTACCTGGCAAACATGGGCATTAATCACAGTTTCACAGTAAACTGCAGATTTTATAGCAGTATTTGCTGCAATAAAACTTGCTTAGTCTTAGCGCTAGTTGTAATTTATGTTTTGTTTAGATGAATTCATGAGTTCTCTGTACCTAAATTTAATTAATGAATGAAAATAAATAGTTTAGCTTATGTGCTTGCTTTGAAAAATAGATATAAATAAAAGGTAATAGTACATGGGTGATGGACACTGGGGAGGGTATGTGTTGTAATGAGCACTGGGTATTATGTAAGACTGATGAATCACAGACTGTATCCCTGAAACAAATAATACATTACATGTTAATTAATTGAATTTAAATTAAAAATGTTTTAATAAAAAAATAAAATGTAATAGTACATTTAAAACCACATTTTGCATGGTAAGTATGTCCTATCTACTGGTGAGTTGATTACCAGAAAACATAGCAGGTGCCAATGGGAAATGTAAATATAGTTATTGACCTACTGTGTCAGTGACAAGAGATTAGTCTTTTTTTCCAGGAGGTTGTAATTAGCCTTGCAGAAAATATTCATTCCATACCAAATTAGACTACACATTGTATTTCTGTCACTGAATGTTTTCCTTGATGGTTGTCTGAGTAAAACAAATTGGATGTAGGTTGAAGGTATATCATTCAGGCACCTTCTTTCAAAAGTAATTAGGGTCTTACTCACTTGAAACCAGATAACTACATTTAATGTAATCTTAAAAGGGCCCATAAGGATTGTTTTCCATTGGTAAATGAATGAGAAGTGGAACAAATTGACTTTCATGATCACTAAAGTTTAGAAGAACTAGGAAAAGAAAATAATGCTGAATCGAAAATTTAGTCTCATAAGACTAATAAAGGTAAAATACTTTTTTTCATTTATTCTCATGTAACCCCCAAGGGATTTTTGTCCAGTGAAAGTGGCACATGGAAGGATGTTCCACAAAGACTCATTCAGTGATCAGCTCAGCATGGTTCCACACTAGACCTCCAACCAAATGAGAGCTAGACACTCATCCCCTTGGCTTCAATTCATTTAGGAAAAAAAGTGTATCTTTGGATAGCTCACTGTACCTCATGCTAGCACACCAGGATGATAAGACTTCATTCCTGACTCAAAATATAGGTGGAGACCCATCACTGTCTGACCTAAACCAGGCCACCTGTAATTAGAAAATAAATTCACTACCAGCCCAAGAACTAGGTTAGTGGATACACAAAGATTTTAGGAGTAACATCATAAAATTAGAACAGAGGAGGTCTTGAAGGGAAAAAAAGGGTTTGGTAATTATTAATGGGCAGAAATGCTAATAATGATTTTAAAAATTCAGCAATTTTCAGAAGAAATCTTTCCCCTATTTCAAGTATTTCTAGAAAATGAATCTAGATGCAGTTTTGAATAGGTTTGTATACCAGAAAACATAATTATATTTGATTTTTCTTATTTTTCTATGTCCAGTGTAAGAAAAAAATTGTACTAAATCACTGCAGGTACTGTCTAATTAAGTCATATTCAACAATATATTTTAGTTTTCGAATGTACCCTACTAAAAGAAATACAATTTTTGAATCAAATAAAAGCTATTTTAAATTTCACTCTGCCAATTTCTAAAATGTATTCAGAAATTTATATGAAAATTATTTCAATGGCCACCGTGCTTAAATCTCTTATTTTAAAATATACATTTTCTTATTAAATCTATTTATTTGAATTTTAATTAACATTTGAATATGTTAATTTGTAAAGATACTTAAATATGCCAATGCTCCTATTTCCTTCCTCTGGGTGGGTATTTGAAACACATTTCTGTAAATTTAAAGGACCCTTTAAACTTTGAAAACATAGCTATTATTTTGTACTTTCAAAACTTGGTGTTGCCTATGACCCTTTTTAACTGAATGTCTTCTAAGCAGTAAGCCTGCCACACTTCACCCATGTAACGGACACCCTGTGGATAAAATCATGATGCTTCATCTTTCTGACAGCATTCTCTTCTCTCCTGAGGGAACTTCTAATGGGATGACTCCGGTGTCTTGAATGTTTCTTTCAATTTCCTTCATATGATACACAGCCTATTCTTATGCTGTGTTTTTTTTTTTTTTTTGTAAAAATTCTGATCTAGAATTTGGCCTACTGTAGTGTATTGCTTATAGGACTCTCTTTTCAGCAACTTTGAACAGATTATTGAGGTTTAATTGACATACAATTAACCACACATGTTGAAGGATACAATTTGATAAGTTCTGAGTATGTAAATAAACATATATTGGTCAAATTCTAAAAAGATATGTTGAAATATTTGTTTCTTCAGGATGTGACCTTATTTGGAAATAGGGTAACTGCAGATGTAATTAGTTAATATGAGGTCATATTGGAATTCCAATATGACTAGTGTTTTATGTTTTTTTTTTTTATGTTAGTCACCATACAGTACACCATTAGTTTTTGATGTACTGTTCCATGATTCATTGTGTATAACACCCGGTGCTCCATGCAATACCTGCCCTCCTTAATACCCATCACCGGGCTAACCCATCTCCCACCCCCCTCCCTTCTGAAACCCTCAGATTGTTTCCCAGAATTCATAGTCTCTCATGGTTCGTCTCCCCTCTGATGCCCCCCCCCCTTCATTTTCCCCTTCCTTTAAGAAGTGGGAACTTTGGAAAAAGACACAGATGCAGGGAAGATGGCCATATGAAGATGGAGGCAGAGACTGCAGGGATGTTGCCCCAAAGCCAGAAACACCCAGGACTATTACAGACTGGAAGAAGCAAGGAAGGATCCTCCCGTAGAACCTCAGAGGAAGCATGACCCTGGAACACATTGAGTTTGAACTCCTAGTCTCCAGAACTGACATCATAAAATTCTGTTACTTTAAGCCAACCAGTTTGTGGTAATTTATTATAGTTGCCCTAGGAAACTAATAAAATTTGCAATCAGGAAACTGACAACAAAAATAGCAAACAAATGCATCACTTCAAAGAGTTACATGATCCCCTTGCCATTGACATTTCCCTAACACTCACCCCATCCCCATGAAACCACTGAACATTTTTCTGTCATCCTAGATTGCATTTTCTACAATTTTACATATATTTTACATAAATTTATAAGAATTCTAGAATTATATGAAATATAGACATATGGCATGCACTGGATTCTTTCAGCGTAATTATTCTGAGACTCATTCATGGTGTTGTTCATTCACGTGCACATTCACTTGTTGCTCCTTTGTGTTAATAAACAGTATTCCATTACATGACTTTACCACCATCAGTTCATTCACTCACCTGCTGACATACATTTAGATGGTTTACAAAATCCTGGCTATCCGAAATACACCAGCTATATACATCATACGAGTGTACAAATATCTGTATGGAGTTACACTTTCACTTCCCTTGGGTAGAGAGACCCCTAACTGTGGAATCACTGGGTCACAAAGCAGGTAAATGTTTACATTGTAAAGCAACTACCAAACTGTCTTCCCAAATGTATGAGAATTCCAGTTCCTCCACACCCTTGTCAACACTCGGTATGTGTATTAATTGTTCTTGGTTATTTTCTGTATATTATGACGTTCTGACCTCTCTTGGGAGCCTTCAGACCCGGGAAGAGACTGCCCTTCCCAGAGCTAGAGGATATCTGAAGATAATGACAACTTTCCCACAAGCACGTTTTCACGTACACACCAAGCAGTGCACTGTCCGTGCCCCAACTATGTCTTACCCAGCTCTCCCTCCCACGCCCGTACGGTCGTGTCCCCTTGCTGGGGAGCACACGTGCCAGGACCGCAGCGGTGCCGGAAACCGTGGAGAGTACCCAACCCCGTGGACATGACGCCCTTTCCTATGCCTAAGCCCCTCTGACAAAGCTCAATGCCTACAGGAGGCACCGGAAGAGACACAGCAGTACCCAGTAATAAAATAGCATCATTATAGCAATATACGTTCACAAAAGCTCATGAACGAACGTGGTCCCCCTCTCCCCAAATCCCTTATTACAATGCACTCACCCTTGTCTCTGTGACGTGCTACGAAACATCCACAGCAGGACAGGAAGTGGGACGAAGGAGCCGGGCACGCCATGTGACGCAGCTTCGGCAACCGGCTATTTACGCTCCGACCGGAAGGAGGCGGAGCCACAGCTGCTCCCCAATGCAGGTGCAAGTGCGGAGCTGAAGATGCGGAGTCCAGTGCTTTCTCTGCCCTGAATGGGTTTCAGGCAACTAGAGACCACTTCTGTGGCCCCAGACGCACCAGAGTAATTCGAACCAGCTGAGCCTAAAGTGTTGACTCCTTCTTGCCTTGTCTTTCCTGGGGGAATTCCAAGGCGGCTCTGGCACAACTGCCTTCCTGGTTGGATTTACACTCTATTATTAAAGAAAGTCTTTCGTATTGATTTGTTTTTTCAAAAGACTTCCCTAATTCATCTGTCTGTTCTGCCTCATCATTCCTTTTTGATAGGCATCGAGCATTCTCGCATCTGCAAGGATGAAAATACAGTAGCTATTTATGAGACCGCCATGAAATTGGAAAGGTTGAAAATCAGTTTTTGATACAGATTTCCATAAATAATTTTATTATTATATTCCTAATCTCTAACTGCTGAATGCTAGATGAATCTCTTACTTTGTTTTCTTGAAACAGAACATAATTTAAACTATTTTTGGGTTTTTTTGGTTTTTGGGGTTTTTTTGTTTTTGTTTTTTGGGTTTTTTTTGTAGCTGGTCTGTGATGTCTTTTAGCTTGAACGAAGTTTTGTTTAGAGAAAACATTTCTTCCTTTATCTGTATAGTCACACAGATTATAGTTTTAAGGGTGGGGGAGGGGCATAGGAAGAGGGAGACCGAGAATCTCAAGCGGACTCCATGCTGAGCACAGACCTGTCACAGAGCTTGATCTCACAAGCTTCAGGTCATGACCTGAGCCCAGATTAAGCGTAGGACGCTTAACTGACCGAGCTACACAGATGCCCCTCTTAGTAGATCTTATTAGGAGTGTATCAAATCTATTAGTCTATAATTTATAGAGAAATCAACTTTTGGCTGTTTAATACTTTTATTGACTATTTAGTGTTCCATAGATTTTAAATTTTAATTTCTGCTCTTTATGTTTTTCTTCCATTTTCTTAGAATTGATATTATCTAACTCCTTTAAAATAATCATTTTTAGCCTTTCTTTTTTTGTATATATACATTTAATGTAATACCTTCTGTCTAAACAATTTTGCCTGCCTCTGCAGGCAATATTAGATTTTTAAAAAATTGTAATTCAGTTCAAAATATTGTCTGTGGATTATTTAGTAATATATAGCTTTACTGTATAACGCTTGATCTGTGGATTATTTAGTAATATATAGCTTTATTTTCAAATATAAGGACATATTCTAGTCATCTTTTATGACTGAATTCCAGTTTAACTACATTGTGATCAAAGGACTTTCTGAATTATCTAGTACTTTAACATTTGTTGAGATTTTCTTTTTACTCCAGTCTATATAAAATTTTTTTACAATACTCTTTGATAAATGTTCATGTGAATGTCAAGAGAATCTGTGCATTCACCTATTTTGTTCTGCAGCACTTCATATATATCAATTAGGTAAATATCTTAATAACTTCTATAGATCTTCTATGTGCTTATTGAATTTTTTTCCTGCTTGGACTTAGTTATGAGAAATGTGTGTTAAAATCTTCTTCATTGTGGATTTTTGCACTCCACCTTTTACTTTTGCCACTTTGTTCTGTATATATTTGGAACTTATATTGTTGGATGCACACAATTTTAGAATTATTAAATCTTCTTGGCAGATTGACCTTTTCATTATGAAATGTTTTTCTTCTATTTATTTTTTTGCCCTCTCTTTATTTCTAGTGATACTTCTTGCCTTAAAATATTCCCTATTTGACATTGGCATAACTACATAAGACTTCTTTTGGATACTGCTGAAATAACATGTTTTTCCATTCTTTAGTTTTTTTTAGCACTTTTACTCTTTTCTGTATTTATTTCTAGGAGTATTTTCCTTCTTCTTGAAGACTTCCTTTTAGTATCTATCTACTACTAGTGAATTCTCTTCACTATAATTTTGTGGACATGTCTTTATTTCACCTTTACTTTGAAGGATATTCTCAGTGGGCATAGAATTATATATTTTAAATTATTTTGTTTAAAATGATAATTGCCATTTTTAAAAAAAATTTCTATTAAGAATTCCACTGTCAGTCTTATTTTTGGTCTTTTGGGTTGCAGTTAAGAAATACACCCTTCCTATAACACTAACTTGACTACTAAGATAAGGAAAAACTGAAAAGCGGGAAAAGTTCATAGGAAAAAAAACAACTATAAGGGGAAGAAACACCATAGAAAATAAGTTATTAGACAATTAAGTGACACTTACTTTTGACCAAAGTTTGTAGACTGGCTGGAATTTGATTATTAGCGGTCAGATGAAAACAAGTAATGCTCCACTCTTTGTCAGAATACCTTCCAGAATGTCCTTTAGTAGAACCTGGATGTTACATGAAACTAATTGCCACAAATGAGGTTATAGTTTTAGTAAAATCCAGCATGGATGTAAATTTTGACTCGTACTCCAAACCTAAAATGAAAGTAGAACTATGTTAATAACAGTCATATATGATGAAAATAATTAATTCACTTATTCATTGATCAATATCATATACCAATGAGGTGACAAAAGTTAATTTTCTTTCATTATAATTCACTTGATATATTTTGTTAAAGATATAATATCAGTCAATAAAAATAAATACTGACTTTCAGTGAAGACACGATGCAGACATGGGTATTACATGAGAACATAAACCCTATGAGACTGTGAACTTTGTGTATCTTGTTCTCTGTGGTATCTCTTGCACTGAGATTAAGGTTTATTTCATAGTGCTCAAAAATATGTGTTGAGGGTGCAGGAATGCATTATACAGGTGATGGGGATTAAGACATGCCCTGGGGATAAGCCCCAGGTGTTGTATGTAAGTGTTGACTCACTAAATTGTACACCTGAAACTAATATTACACCGTATGTTAACTGGAATTTCAATAAAAA
The DNA here is from genome assembly GCF_023065955.2 of Ursus arctos. Taxonomy (NCBI): domain Eukaryota; kingdom Metazoa; phylum Chordata; class Mammalia; order Carnivora; family Ursidae; genus Ursus; species Ursus arctos. The sequence goes on along the minus strand of NW_026622775.1, from coordinate 75,484,734 downwards.
TTTAAAAAATATATATGTGTTGAACAAATGGATCAGTTTTTCTCTAAAAGTTGACTTAAAAACATCTTAAGGGTGATGATAATAAGCAGAATAATCTAGTTGGAGAGGCATCTAACAGAAGTCTGTAAACATCAATCTCTTATTCACTCTAAACACATAGTCCAGATAGTATTTACAAATGAGGCAAATCTTGAATGTCCCCTGAGATTGGCTCCATCACTATTTTTAGGGGATACTGAAGTTACCACGTAGTGTGATCTGAGATGTCTTCAGGCCTAGTTTGCTCTAAAAATTATTAACACCTTTCAATGGTATAAACCACCTCTTGAAACTTTAAACTCTTCATCGTTTGCAGCACTTCTGGCGAGGCTACCAAGCTCTGTATATATTCAGTATGTTTTGATGGTAACAATAGTTTGAAAAGAAAAATATGGAAAATAACTACATATATTTGGGTGAGAAAGATAACTCCAAGTTTAGACATATGAGACAGGCCTACGTTTCTCACCAATAGCATTTCATGATTGTCTACAGTTCCTGCCTGGCTTGAAGATCTTTAATGTAAAATACTTATTTGGTTAGATAGTGGTGAGGCTCTTGCCTCCACTTATTTAGCAACTACCATAACTTTTACTCTCTTAGCATATTATTAGATTCTATGAGTGGTATAAAAAGTGCATAACACAGTCTGTTTTTATGACCATCACAATTTTGTTTTCTGCAAGGAAAAAATAGAGATATCTGCATTTGCTTGAACATGTATTAGAAATTCTGAAACCTCATATTAGAAGTCTGAAACTTCATAGTGGGATTATATATTTGAGGTCTAAATCTTGACCTAACTTTCCTAAAGATATCCATGGTTGGCAAAGCTGGGAAGTTGTGTTATGTAAAACCTTCCTGGTCTACTACTTCTGGGTTAAATTGAGAGTGTTATCACCCATCCTTGGAAAGAGAAAAGTTTCCTTCCCCCCCCCCCGGAAAAACCGGATTACTTTAACCTTTACAAATGTAAAATAATGCCACCTAAAGGAGCTCCACTGACACAAAACAGAATTAGCATGCAGAATCTACTTTCATGTGAAAAACAGAGCAAAGAAACTATAGTCTGCGTCCTTCACCACTACTTCCCTGGAATAATGGAAAGATCACAGCCTTTTGAATGAGATAAATCTGGATTTGAGTCATGTTTGTGAATTAGCACAGGTTTCTTAGTTTCTCACCTACAAAATGGCCTTAATAATGTCGCCACAGAGCATTCTTGTGAAGATTAAATAAGAGAATGCATGTGAAAGCTCCCAGCAATTAGATTTTCAGTAAAAATGAAGTCTAGTCTTCTGTTGTTCTTATATTTGTTTCCACAGAGTTTAACAGAAATTGTCTTTCATTTCATACATTAGCTTTGTCTTTCTATTGGGTTAACATATAATTGAGGAAATGGCCAAGAGTTACGTGGAAAAAATCACTAATCATCAGGGAAATGCAAATCAAAACCACAATGAGATATTACTTCACATCTGTTAGAATGGCTGTCATCAAAAAGAAAAGAGGTAACAAGTGTTGGTGAGGATGTGGAGGAAAGGGAAGCCCCCCATACACTGTTGGCAGGAATGTAAATCGGTTCAAACACTATGGGAAACAGTTTAGAGTTTCCTCAAAAAACTAGAAATAGAACTACCATATGATCCAGCAATTCCACTTCTGGCATGCAGCCAAAGGAAATGAAATCTCTATCTTAAAGAGATATTTGCACTCCTGTGTTCATAGCATCCTTATTTACAATAACCAAGATATAGAAACAGCCTAGAGCAATGAGAGATGAATGGATAGAAAAATAGCAAATATACATATATATGGAATATATATATATATATATATATATATATATATACACACATATATATGGAATATATATATATTCCATATAAATTGATCAATGTGGAATATTATGCAAACATAAAAAGGAAAGAAATCTGGCCATGTATGACAACCTATATGGACTTTGAGGACATTATGCTAAGTAAAATAAATCAGACAGGGAAAAACAAATACTCATATGTGTAATCTGAAAAAGCCAAATTCAGAATCAGAGAATAGAATGGTGGTTGCCACAGGATGGGAAATGGGAAGAGTTGGTCAAGGAGTACAGACTTCTAGTTATAAGATTAATAAATTCTGGGCATCTAATGATGATTACAGTTAGCAATACTGTGTTATACACTTCAAAGTTGCTAAAAGAGTAGATCTTAAGTGTTCTCACCACAAAAACAAAATGGTAATTATGTGAGATAATGGAGGTGTTAACTAACTTTATTATAGAAGTCATTTCACAAAATATGTGTTCAAATAATCACCTTGTACATCTTAACCTTATACAATGTTATATGTCAATTATATCTCAATACAGTTGGAAAAAATACAATAATAAGGTCTTAGTCTTCTCCTTAGTACCAGTTTTCAGTCAGTTATAACACTGTGGTCTGGAAATACTACTTACCAGTTTGAGAAATAGACTGGTTCTCTCATTGTTTCATTTATGCCTATCTCATTTCATTTATGCCTATCTGCCTATCTATCTATCATCTATCTATCTATCCATCCATCCCAGGTCTTCTATACCTGATATGGATACAAGTGAACTTCAATATTTCTGTATTTATTGTTAAATTTGGTATTTTATTCCTTAAATACTTGAACAAAATTATCGTAAGTGCTATATAAATAGTAGATGCCATTATTATAGCTCAATCAGTAAATACTTCATTTTACAATAATTCATTCAAAAAATTATAGGAGAAAAGATATAAATTTCTTCTGAAAACATGGTTAAAATCAAAATTCAAGTTCTAAGCTGATAAAATTCTTAGTAGTAACAATAAAGCTGACAATACTTACTCAACCAGAAAAGTAGTTGACTTATCCCAATCTTACTCAAAGATTTCTGTTAGGTGACTTTAAATATCTCTTCTCACATACAAAAATGTGTACCTCATTTAATTGAGATAAAGATGCTTTCAATTTCCATTTATAAAATAATGGCCCTAAAGACTTTAAAACAAATAGTTAACACCAGTATGATTTATGGTGGGGATTTCAACAAAACTCCATCACAGATAAAGGTCAAAGCGATAAACTTATATTCCTAATGACAGAGAGTTCCAGAAACAGAGGTAAATCGAAGGTGTGTATACATAATCATGGAATGATAATGTACTAGAGAACACCTGCATTATAACTCTGGCAGAAACCCTGCATCCTAAATGGCTAAGCAGGGAGCAGAGAATGAAAAGATGTTGATCACAACATAGTTACCAACACTCCCTTCACTGCCCCCCCCCACCAAAAAAAGGAGTAATCCAGATTTATCAGGCAGTAATGGACATTTTTTTAAAAGGAAGTTTTTTTTGTTTTTTGTTTTTAATTTATTTATATTGCATTTTCTTTTAATTTCTGGAAGGATGAATGCACTTACAATAAGTTTTAGCAAACGTATATGATATTTATAATTCTGTCTTCTTTGTGTAGACCACTCATTATACACATTGGCATTGCCCAGGTGTGTCTTCTTCCCTTGACTACTTGTTTTTCCCATTCTGTGGATTTAACTATCACTTTAGCCATATGTGTGTGTGTGTGTGTGTGTGTGTGTGTGTGTGTGTGTGTGTGTGTCTATACATACAGATATAGAATATATCAGAATCCAGTGTCTCTGTAAGGTATCATTCACAATGTTGGATATAATCCCATATTATTAGCTATACAAAGAAACCTTAAAATGTAACTAATACTCAGAATAAAAGGCAATCAATGAACAACTCTATAAATATACTAAAAACCACTAAATTATAGACTTTAAATGATAAATTCTATCATATGAGTAATTTCTCAAACTATTTCAGCAATAACAAGCAATCACTGGGGTTTCTGAGATGATCCATATGTAATTAGCAGACAAGATTTTAAAAGCATTTATAATAACTAGGCTCAGTATGTAAATTAAAATACACACATAATGATTAAACACATAAATCTTAGCAGATAAACTGAAATGTTCATTGAAGAACCAAATGGAAATTCTAGAAAAAAGTATAGATACATAGATCTTATGTATATGTATACTCCATGTACTTATATCTACATTTATAACTATCTATAGTAAAGTTTTCAACCATAATCATTCTCTACTTGAGACTTCTGTAATAGATACAAGGGTCCAATGGCCATCTTCACTTTGTCTCATATGCACCTTGAAGTCAACACATTTAAAACTGAGCTTAACATCTTGTCTAAAACTCCACCTTCTGTATACCTCCACAGAAACAACAGATTCCACCCATCCCATCCAATATGGAAACAGATTTACCTTTGAACTCACATTTTTCTTCTCCACTCACATCTAAACAATCACCCAGTGAACACAGATTTTACTTTCTTAGTTTCCCTTTTCTTTCTTCTGCATCACTACTAGATCTATCACGGGTAATTGGGGGGAAAATCTCCTTTGTTCTCTTCTGCCTCTGGTCTTATTTCTTTAACTCCATTCTCTAAACAAAGCATAGTTACAAACTGAAATATAACTAGGGGCGCCTGGGTGGCGCAGTCATTAAGCGTCTGCCTTCGGCTCAGGGCGTGATCCCGGAGTTATGGGATCGAGCCCCACATCAGGCTCCTCCGCTATGAGCCTGCTTCTTCCTCTCCCACTCCCCCTGCTTGTGTTCCCTCTCTCGCTGGCTGTCACTATCTCTGTCGAATAAATAAATAAAATATTTAAAAAAAAAAGAAAAGAAATATAACTATACTACGGTTATGATCAGGTATTTTCAATGACTCTACATATCCTTTGAATTAACTCCAATCTTCCTATATTATGTGCAAAAGAGAAGATACTTCCACATCCCCTTCTTCAACTGGAAGAAAAAGATGGGAAAGGGAAATTTTAACTTTAAATCAACTAGGAATCTTGACTATTTTATGGGACTGGGCATTTTAATAATTGACTGAAGGAACTGACTGGAAAAATCATGAGGGAAACCCCATCTGAGTTTCAGCTGGAGAAAAGAGAAATGATTAGCCTCATCAAATGAATATAAAGAATAATAAGAGGAGGATCAGGGTCATGTATACTTTCATTCCAAGGAGGATGGATTTGATACACTAGTTATATGTGCAATTTTTTATACTCGATACAAGCTCTGTACTTCATGTTCATTTAAAAAAAGAGAAAGAAAAGCTTTATCCTTAGTTTAGAATGCCCTATCTCCTCCTTCTGCCTTACTTGAATAATTACTCTTCATTCTTTAAAACACAACTGGTGATTTTACTTAGCAATTCCTGATTATTCAAATCTTAGTTTGTATTCTGCATCCTTGTTCCCATCATACCCCTTGATCTACACATGCCATCATCCTTACAGTATTGGATTTTGACCATGTGTTTTGGTTCTGACTATTCCATGAATTCTTTAAAGCCAGAGAATATGGCCCATTCATCTTTGTGTTTTCAAAACTGCAAACTGGACCTGAAATATTAGGTTATCGATAAATAAATGAAATGATGTTGCAGAGAAGGAGAGACAAATGGAACTATCAACAACAATAGAGAAGTAAGTATGATTATTTTTGAGAGGGGATGAAGAACTCCATCTGGGGAAGTTCATACTGGAATGGCAAAAGGTCGTTTTTAAAAATAGAGCTTCCTACAGACCTAATAAGCACTAGTTGAAGTTAAAACAGCATAAAAAGCTAGTTAGCACAATATCATTGGGATGCTTTGAAATTGCACTCTCTTTAGATACAGGAATCTGAACTGGAAATTCTGGGAGTTACAAAAAATAGAAGGTATGGTCCCTTCACTCCTTAACATCTCTGTAACCATGCACCACCTTTGGGGAATAATCATCTTCTGAGAAGATCCATCTGATGACTGAGATACAGAGAATACAAGTGATTCTCTCAATTGCTTAATAACGAAACTAAGACAAAACAAAAAACCTATCTTCTCTAAGGAAAATAACCCAATGCTTTGTGTGAGAGAAAATAGAACTAAGGAATGATTTAGCTATAGAAAACACAAGTATGATGATTATTTCAGTTCCTCTCAGAAGAAAGGAATGTCTTATGATACCACATACAGAAAACCCAAAAGACTACCAAAAATCTATTGGACTAATAAAGGAATTCAGTAAGATCACAGGATATAAAAATCAATATACAAAAATCCATTACATTTCTATACACAATAAAGCAGCAGAAAGAGAGATTGAGAAAATAATCCCATTTACAATTGCACCAAAAATAATAAAATATCTAGAACTAGGGACCCCTGGGTGGCTCAGTCAGTTAAGCGTCTGTCTTTGGCTCAGGTCATGATCCCAGGGTCCTGGGATGGAGGCCCACATCGGGCTTCTTGCTCAGTGAGGAGCCTGCTTCTCCCTCTACCTCTGCTCCTCCCCCTTGTTTGTGCTCTCTCTCTGGCAAATAAATAAGTAAATCTTTAAAAAATATATCTAGGAATAAACTTAACCAAAGTGATGAAAGTCTATACTCTGAAAACTAGAAAACATTGATAAAAGATATCAAAGACAACACAAACGGAAAGATATTCCATGTTCATGAATTGGAAGGACAAATATTGTTTAAATGTCCATACTACCCAAAGAAATCTACAAATTAAATGCAAACCCTATAAAAATACCAACAGCATTTTTTACAGAAGTAGAACAAACCAACCTAAAATTTGTATGGAACCACAAAAGACCGTGAATAGCCAAAGCAATCATGAAAAAGAAAAACAAAGAGGAAGTATCACAATCCCAGATTTCAAGTTATACTACAAAATTGTAGTAGTCAAAACAGTATGGTATCAGCATAAAAATAAACACATAGATCAATGGAACAGAATAGAGAGCCCAGAAATAAACCTGTAATTATATGGTCAATTAATCTTTGACAAAGGAGGCAAGAATATGCAAAGGGTAAAAGAGAGTCTCTTCAACAAATGATGTTGGGAAATCTCTATGCAAAAGAATGAAACTGGACCACTTTTTTACTTGGTACACAAAAATAAACTCAAAATGGGTTAAAGACCTAAATGTGAAACCTGAAACAGAAAAATTCTAGAAGAAAGCACAAGCAGTGATTTCTCTAACACTGGCCATAGCAACATTTTCTAGATATTTCTCCTAAGGCAAGGGAAATAAAAGCAAAAATAAACTATTGGAACTACATCAAAATGAAATGCAAAGGAAATGACCAACAAAACTAAAAGACAATCTAATGACTGGGAGAAGGTATTTACAAATGACATAATCAACAAAGGGCTAGTATCCAAAATATATAAAGAACTGATACAACTCAACACCAAAAAAACAAATAATCCAATTAAAAATGGGCAGAAGACATGGGAGGTTACTCAAAAAATTAAAAATAGAACTACCATATGATGCAGTAATACAAAACCACCAATTCAGCTAGATATATGTACCCCTATGTTTATTGCAGCATTATTTACAATAGCCAAATATCCTAAAGTGTCCAACACTAGATGAATAGATAAAGAAGTGGGATATATATACAATGGAATATTACTCAGCCATAGAAAAGAATGAAATCTTGCCATTTGCAACATGAATGGATCTAGAGAGTATAATGCTAAGTGCAATAAGTCAGACAGAGAAAGACAAATACCATATGATTTCACCCATATGTGGAATTTAAGAAACAAAACAAAGGAAAAAAGTAACTAACCAAAAACAGACTCTTAACTACAGGGAACAAACTGATGGTTATCAGAAGGGAGTTGGGTGGGGGGATGGGTGAAATAGGTGACAAGGATTAAGAGTACATTTATCACAATGAGCACTGAGTAATGTATGGAATTGTTGAATCACTATATTGTACACCTGAAACTAATATAACACTGTATGTTAACTATATTGAATTAAAATAGAATAAAATAAAAAGTCACTTCCATATTAAAAGAAAGGGGATTTCTTAACATGGGTTTTAACTATTTTTTTTACTTTATTTTTATTTTTTTAAAAGATTTTATTTATTTGAGAGAGAGTGAGAGAGAGAGAAAGAGAGAACATGAGCAGCAGGAGTGGGAGAGGGTGAAGCAGACTCCCTGATGAGCAGAGAGACTGATGCAGGGCTCGATCCTGGGACTCCAGGATCATGACCTGAGCTTAAAGCAGATGCTTAACCAACTGAGCCACCCAGGTGCCCCTTAACTATTTCTTTTGAAAAAACTCTACAAAAAAAAAACCTATTACCTTTTCACCTAATATAAAAAAGTGAAAAATTACCATATAAATAAAATTAGGTGCATATGTTTCTATTTTCTTTTGAAAATATATCCCAGGGTAGAAAATGTTGCTTTAATAATGTTATGACTATCTATCATCTATCTATCTATCATCTTTGTGTATGTATGCACACACATTATATATCAAGGATTATCCCTTTTTTAAAAATTTTCTTATGCTACCCTTTAGTTACTTATTTTGAACATTAAGATACTAAATTTTTAAGAACTTCTTTTAATGAAAAGTTTCAAGTTTATTAATTTAGTTTTTCTAATAAAAATGAAGAAAACAAGGCATTTTACAGAACTGACTATAATCACTGTTATATAGCCAATGGAAGGGAAAGGGGATAAAAAAAATATCTTATGGAGTTAACAATGGTTAATTAGTATTTCATGTTAAAGTAAAGGCATTCAATTTAAAATAATATTAAATGGCTCAAGTGGCATAAAAATGCTCCCAAGTTTGAGTAACAAAATCTAACAGATTGATTAGAGTTGGTTTGGGTCTTCAGAGTTCAACTCTAGAGGCCTTGTCTCTGCCACCTTACTTTTACAATGACATTTTCAGTGCACAGTGATTACTCATTGGGTTTTCCTTTCCCTCTGAATGGTTTATGGCAACAGGAGTCATCGGCCATGAAATTGCAGGAGGTCTCCGAATAAATACTATCATTGACTGAAGGGAAACAGCTGCACACATTTGTAAAGATTTCTATAACACTTAATGTAAAACAAGGCATCACACTGGACCTGGTGAGGTGGTTCTCCTCCTTCTTCTTCCCCTCCTCCTCCTTCTTCTAATGGAAATATCCTGATTTAGGCGGGCAAAGGCTGGATATGTTTTCTTAAGTGAAAAGCAATGGAGACATCGTGGAACTGCTGCAAAGTTTAAGCCCCATTCATATAAACACCCATTTCCTATTCCTTAAAGTAAAAAAAAAAAAAGCTATAAATTAACTTACTGAAGAAAACCACAGGCAAGTATATGCATATACATATATGCACATATATCTGCATATTTAATTTACCTATTGGAAATCTTTTCCCCATTTAAATTCAAACAAGTCCCTTAATGAGTCTTCATCTGTCCCTTCATTTGTTCATTTGTCATGAGTCCCCAGAAATGAAAGACTCCATTTTATGAATGAAGATAAAATGTTCCTTGAATAGTGAATCTTTCTTAATAAAAGGAGAATTCAGGTTAAAGCAAGGGGGATAATCAGTTCTTGAGGGCCTTGGGTTATTTTTTCTAAAGTTTTAATTCATTTATATCTTCACTAAAAAGAAAAATGTAAATTAATCTCTGGGTTACCATTTAGCACACAAGTGAGTTCTAAGATATTATCTGAGGGAATTAAGACAGCCGAAATTATCCTGATATAAGAGAAAATCAATAGTATTCAGTAATGTGTAATTGCATTTTATTTTAGTGAATGTTAGAATAACGACATATACGTGTTAAACCACAAACATCTTATGGGCTTTAAAATATGTGGTTAGGGGATTTTCCAGCTGCCACATATCCTGCCAGATGCTTCGGGTTTTTGGTCTATTCCACAGATTTGGAATGAAGAAACTTGCTCTGCAGAAGTGCCAGGGCCTGCATTCAGATGCTTTCCTCCAGCCACGGAGCTGCCTGCAGTTCCCGCCCTCAGGATCTCTGTCCATCAACAACTTTGCCTCGAGTTTCAATGTGCTGATCATAATAACAAAGACGAGGAGAGCTACTTTCAGTCACATGAATTTAGAGCTGAAGAGCTCTAATTTTTTTTTTTTTTTTGGCGTGGTTATTCAGATGAAATTGTATAACACGGTAATGAAACTTACAAGGTTAAAAATTAAAGGCCAAAATAACATTTAAATAGGATGTGAAACACACAGCATAATCATAAAGCGGTAGACTAGTTTCCAAAAGTCACTACAGAACACTAATCTCATAAACTTATAATGAGTACTATGTATATAAAGATATGTGTACATAATAAAAGCTTAGATATCTTTGACGCAAACATTTGTAATATAAATAACCTTCTCAGCAAACATGTGCACAGGGATATTTTGAAACTCACAACACTTGTCAAGGGGAAATTAATTTCCACTTGAAATAAGGTAATGTGAATGTCAAAAATGCCCTTTGGAAGTTTAATCACAAAACAAAAGATCATGCCTAAGGAGTAAATTTACATACAAAAAAATGATCTATCACATGGCCTAAATGTTGCTTTATTGCAACCCAGTTTAGTAAGTAATCTAGCTGTGTGATCTTGGGTGAGTCAGTTTCAGTGTGCGCATATAAATAACTGACTTGTGAGGGTACAGTGAGGCATGTATTCAACAATCATAAAAATAACAAAGCAAGTCCATGATACCTTATTTTAAAAATTGTAAGATATCTTTATATCCATACATCTATATGTATAGACAGGAGTTATTTACATAACTAATGATGGCTATACTTTCCTATTTTCATCTTAAACACAAGTATACATGTACTTATAAAAAATTTAATTTTTAGATTTGATAATAGTTTATAATATTATGAAATATTCTTCATATCAAAGGAAGAAAAGTCCTATAGGATCATCTCTTCCAAGAGTAATAACAAGAGGCAGATTTATTCAAAATTTTAAAATGACTGTTGAAAAATGTTGAAAAGCTATCAGAGAATTTTTTTTAATGATTTTTTATTATATTATGTTAGTCACCATACAGTACATCCCCGGTTTCCGATGTAAGGCTCAATGATTCATTAGTTGTGTATAACACTCAGTGCACCATGCAATACGTGCCCTCCTTATTACCCATCACCGGTCTATCCCATTCCCCCACGCCCCCTCCCCTCTAAGGCCCTCAGTTTCTTTCTCGTAGTCCATAGTCTCTCATGTTTCATTCCCCCTTCTGGTTACCCCCCCTTTCTTTATCCCTTTCTTCTCCTACCGATCTTCCTAGTTTTTATGTTCCATAGATGAGAGAAATCATATGATAGAGTCTTTCTCTGCTTGACTTATTTCACTTAGCATTATCTCCTCCAGTGCCGTCCATGTTGTAGCAAATGTTGAGAACTCGTTCTTTCTGATAGCTGAGTAATATTCCATTGTATATATGGACCACAACTTCTTAATCCAGTCGTCTGTTGAAGGGCATCTCGGCTCCTTCCACGATTTAGCTGCTGTGGACATTGCTGCTATGAACATTGGGGTGCATATGGCCCTTCTCTTCACCACGTCTGTATCTTTGGGGTAAACACCCAGTAGTGCAATGGCTGGATCATAGGGTAGCTCAATTTTTAACTTTTCTAAGGGACCTCCACACTGTTTTCCAGAGTGGCTGTACCAACTTGCATTCCCACCAACAATGTAGGAGGGATCCCCTTTCTCCACATCCTCTCCAACATTTGTTGTTTCTTGCCTTGTCTATTTTTGCCATTCTAACTGGCGTAAGGTGGTATCTCAGTGTGGTTTTGATTTGAATTTCCTTGATGGCTAATGATTTTGAACATTTTTTCATGTGTCTGTTAGCCATTTGTATGTCTTCATTGGAAAAGTGTCTGTTCATATCTTCTGCCCATTTTTTGATTTGTTTATTTGTTTCTTGTGTATTGAGTTTGAGAAATTCTTTGTAGATCTTGGATACCAGTCCTTTATCTGTAGTGTCATTTGCAAATATCTTCTCCCATTCCGTGGGCTGCCTCTTAGTTTTTCTGACTGTTTCCTTGGCTGTGCAGAAACTTTTAATCTTGATGAAGTCCCATAAATTCATTTTATCTTTTGTTTCTCTTGCCTTTGGGGATGTGTCATGAAAAAGGTTGCTTTGGCCGATGTCGTAGAGGTTGCTGCCTATGTTCTCCTCTAGAATTTTGATGGATTCCTGTCTCACATCGAGGTCTTTCATCCATTTGGAGTTTATTTTTGTGTATGGTGTGAGAGAGTGGTCAAGTTTCATTCTTTTGCATGTAGCTGTCCAATTTTCCCAGCACCATTTATCGAAGAGACTGTCTTTTTCCCACCGGATGTTTTTTCCTGCTTTATCAAATATTAGTTGCCCAAAGAGCCGAGGGTCCATTTCTGGGCTCTCTATTCTGTTCCATTGGTCTATGTGTCTGTTTTTGTGCCAGTACCATGCAGTCTTTGTGATCACAGCTTTGTAGTACAGCTCAAAATCCGGCATTGTGATGCCCCCAGCTTTGTTTTTCCTTTTCAACAGTTCCTTGGAGATTCAGGGCCTTTTCTGGTTCCATACAAATTTAAGGACTATTTGTTCCAGTTCTTTGAAAAATGTCCTCAGTATTTTGATCGGGATAGCATTGAAAATGTAGATTGCTCTGGGTAGCATGGACATTTTAACTATGTTAATTCTTCCGATCCATGAGCATGGAATATCTTTCCATCTTCTTATGTCTTCCTCAATGTCTTTCAAGAGGGATTTATAGTTTCTAGAATATAGGTCCTTTACGTCTCTGGTTAAGTTAATTCCAAGGTAACGTATGGTTTTTGGTGCTATTGTAAATGGGATGGATTCCCTAATTTCTCTTTCTTCGGTCTCGCTATTCGTGTACAGAAATGCAACTGATTTCTGAGCATTGATTTTTTATCCTGCCACATTACTGAATTGCTCTATAACTTCTAATAGTTTGGGAGTGGCTTCTTTTGGGTTTTCCATATAGAGTATCATGTCATCTGCGAAGAGAGACATTTTGACTTCTTCTTTGCCGATTTGAATACCTTTGATCCCTTTTTGTCGTCTGATTGCTGTTGCAAGGACTTCTAGTACTATGTTGAATAATAGTGGCGAGAGTGGGCATCCTTGTCGTGTTCCTGATCTTAAGGGAAAGGCTTCCATCTTTTCCCCATTGAGAATAATATTTGCAGTAGGCTTTTCATAGATGGCTTTTATGAGATTGAGAAATGTACCTTCTATTCCTACACTCTGAAGGGTTTTAATCAGGAACGGATGCTGTATTTTGTCAAATGCTTTTTCGGCATCGATTGAGAGGATCATATGGTTCCTGAGTGTTTTCTTGTTGATATGATGTAGCACGCTGATTGATTTGCAAATATTGAACCACGCTTGCATCCCAGGTATGAATCCCACTTGATCGTGATGGATAATCCTTTTAATGAACTGTTGGATTCTATTAGCAAGTATCTTGTTGAGGATTTTGGCGTCCATATTCATTAGGGAAATCGGTCTGTAATTCTCCTTTTTGAGGGGGTCTTTGCCTGGTTTGGGGATCAAGGTAATATTGGCCTCATAGAATGAGTTTGGTAGCTTTCCTTCTGTTTCTATTTTTTGAAATAGCTTTAGGAGAATAGGTATTATTTCTTCTTTGAAAGTTTGGTAGAATTCCCCAGGAAAACCGTCCGGGCCTGGAGTTCTGTTATTTGGAAGGTTGTTTATCACTGACTCAATTTCTTCATCATTAATTGGCCTGTTTAAGAAATCAATTTCTTCCTGTTTCAATCTTGGTAGTTTATAGGTTTCCAGGTAGGATTCCATCTCTTCCAGATTGCTTAGTTTATTGGCATATAGCTGTTGATAAAAATTTCTAATAATCCTTCCAATTTCAATGGTGTTCGTCGTGACCTCTCCTTTTTCATTCATAATTTTAATAATCTGGGTCCTTTCTCTTTTCTTATGGATAAATCTTGCCAGTGGTCTGTGAATTTTATTGATTCTCTCAAAGAACCAGCTTCTAGTCCTGTTGATCTGCTCTACTGTACTTCTGGTTTCTGCTTGATTGATTTCAGCTCTAAGTTTGGTCAACTGCTTCCTCGTGCGTGGATTAGGCCTGTCCCCCTGTTGCTGTTCCAGCTTCTTGAGGTGAGACTATAAAAACTGCATTTTAGATTTTTCTATTCTTTTGAGTGAGGCTTGGATGGCTATGTATTTCCTCCTTAGGACTGCCTTTGCAGTATCCCATAGGTTTTGGACTGTTGTATTTTCATTCTCATTGGTCTCCATAAATTGTTTAATTTGATTTTTGATTTCCTGGTTTATCGAGTCATTCCTGAGCAGGATGGTTCTTAGTCTCCAAGTGTTTGAGTTTCTTCCAAATTTTTCCTTGTGGTTGAGTTCCAATTTCAAAGCGTTGTGGTCTGAGAATATGCACGGGATAATTTCAATCTTTTGGTATCGGCTGAGACCTGTTTTGTGTCCCAGAACATGGTCTATTCTTGAGAATTTTCCATGGGCATTAGAATAGAATGAGTATTCTTTGGTTCTGGGGTGTAGTGTTCTCTATATATCTATGAGGTCCAACTCGTCGAGTATGGCATTCAAAGCCTTTGATTCTTTGCTTAGTTTTTTCCAGGGCGTTCTGTCTATTTCTGAGAGTGGAGTGTTGAGGTCCCCTACTATTAGTGTATTTTATTTATATGTCTCTTTATTCTGGTTAAGAGTTGGCTTGTGTATCTTGCTGCTCCCCTGTTGGGGGCATATATATTTATAATTGTCATATCCACTTGTTGAATACTTCCTTTAAGAATAATATAGTGCCCTTCTGCGTCTCTAACTATAGTCTGTAGTTTAAAATCCAATTTATCTGATATGAGAATTGCTACCCCAGCTTTCTTTTGAGGTCCATTTGCGTGAAAGATGGTACTCCATCCCCTTACTCTCAGTCTGAATGCATCTTTGGGTTCGAAATGAGTCTCTTGTAGACAGCAAATGGATGGGTCATTTCTTTTTATCCAATCTGCAACCCTGTGGTGTTGTAAGGAAGAATTTAAGCCATTAATATTAAGACTGAGTACTGAGAGATATGATTTTAATGATGCCATGTTGCCAGTAAAGTCTTTGTTTGTATTGGCTGTGACTTTCTGTTCTGTATCACTCTTGGGGCCTTTTTACTTTTATAGAACCCCCCGTAATATCTCCTGTAGGGCTGGTTTCATGGTTACAAAATTGGTTAGTGACTGGCGATTCTGAAATGTCTTTATTTCTCCATCAATTCTGAATGACAGCCTTGCTGGATAAAGGATCCTTGGCTGCATGTTTTTCTCTGAAAGAGTTTAAATATGCTCCCCCAACCCTTTCTCTCATTCCAGGTCTGTGTAGACAGGTCTGACGTAATTTTGATGCCTTTGCCTTGGTACGTGAGAAATTTCTTTGCCCTGGCCGCTTTCAATACTGTATCCTTGGATCTAATATTTGCGAAATGCACTATGACGTGACGTGGCGTAGGTTTGTCATGGTTGAGCTTGGGAGGGGTCCTCTCTGCCTCTTGGACACAAATGTTTGTTTCCCTCGCTAGATTAGGGAAGTTTTCAGCTACAATTTGTTCAAATATCTCTTCTAGACCTCTGTTTTTCTCCACCCCTTCGGGGATGCCGATGATTCTAACATTGGATCGTTTCATTGAGTCAGTAATCTCCCATAACCTACATTCATGGGCTTAGATTTTTTTAAGAGAAGCTTCTATTTTGTTTTTTTCCTCTATTAACCCATCCTCCAATTCACTAACCCGTTCCTCTGCTTCTGTGACCCTGGCCGTCAGAGCCTCTAGTTTTGCCTGCATTTGGCTCATGGAATTTTTAATTTCTGCCAGATTTGCTCTCATTTCTGTCCTTAGGGATTCCTATATTCTCAGTAACCTTTTTGTTAATAGTTTTTTCAATTCTAATCATCATTTTGACCATCGTTACTCTGAATTCCATTTCTGATACTTTGTTTACATCCATATCCATTATTTCTGTGGCAGAGGCCACAGACTCACTGTCTTTTCATTGCTGGGGGGGGCTTCTCCTTCTTGTCATTCTGATGAGGAGAGGTTGCGGGGTTGTCCAGAGCCCAAATTATTGACTGGGTCCCAGGCCGTGCCCCTTGTTTTATAGGGATCTTAGGGATGTGGGCTTCTTCTTTAAAGATTTTATTTATTTATTTATGTGGCAGCCAACCAGCAAGAGAGGGAAGAGAAGCAGGGGAGTGTGAGAGGAAGAAGCAGGCTCCCAGCAGAGGAGCCCGATGAGGGACTCCTTTCCGGAACGCTGGGATCACACCCTAATCCAAAGACAGGCGCTGAATGACTGCGCCACCCAGGTGCCCGGGTTGTGGGCTTCTTGATTTTTCAGCCTGCCTTCTGTGGTCTGGGGGAAGGGCCTGCCGCTCCGAGACTCAGGCAACCCTGTTTGGGTAGAGTCTCCGTGTCCTCTGCGAGGGGGGATGGGGATGGGCACTCTCTGAGCCGGTATTTCCAGGCTTTTGTTCTCTAGCGGCTTTCCCTGGCAGTTTGCTATGCCTCTTCTGAGAGTCAGAGCAGCCGGCCGAATTTGAGCCTCTGTCACAGAACAGAGGGATTGCGGCCCGTTCTCTACTAATGTTCTGGCCACTTTAACTCTGTTACTGTTGGTGCTGCTCAACCCTGCAGTGTCCTGGGATGTGCGCCCCACACCCGGAGTCCCAGCCCTCACTTCCAGGGCCAGCGTGTCTCTGTCCTTTGTGTTTCTAACGCCGCAAGCCGCCAGCCGCCCCACGCGCGCTCCGGAAGCTCCTGGTCTCAGTCTTGTTCCAGCGAGCGCACGGGGATTCCGGTGTTCCGTGAGATGCCTGGTGGCGCGCGCACCCGGCTCACGGTCTCAGTCTGCTGTTTTGCCGGTGCAGTCCGCCCAGCGCCCGAATACAGCGGCTCCCTCCCCCTTCCGTTTATCTTCCGATATCTGTGCATGGTTTCATGGCTCCCCGCTTCGTACCTCAATACTCAGCGCCGGAGATGTTCATTTGTAGAGATCCAGATGCATCTTCCTGCGTCTCAGGCTGGTTCCGTGGTTGTTTAGGCTGGTCTAGTACCTATCCAGCTCGACTCGGGGACCGGCTGAAAAAGGTGTCTCCTACTCCTTCGCCATCTTTGACCTCTCAGAACTTCTAAAACCTGAGTTTGGATGAGCTGTTCCCTTTTGTGTGCTCGGTCTTGCTAGGTATAAATTAGAACTGCAACTTTTGTTCTGCAATTCCTCCGAGTGGATGAGAATATAGGTTCAGATTTTTAATAAACCCTAGAAGCCTTCTTGGAGGTTCATTTCCTTCCAACTTAATGGTCCTTTGTTATTCGGTGTCTTTTCTTTTCCAATTTTCAAGCTATGCCCAGACTCGTCTGCTCTGGGATCTGGCACATCCGTGTGACCGAAACTAATCATCATCCCATTGATTAGTGGAGGTAGGCATGTGACCCAGGTGTTCCCAATGCCACGGGAGGTTTGCTGAGGAAGCAGGATGCTGACTCCGAATTCCTGGGATTGAATGCTGGTATTCTTCCATTAAATGGAAATAGTAATGCTGTTATCAGTGAGAGTTTCCAGTGAGGTCATCTGGGTCAGATATGCAGAGCACCAATCAGGAAGGGGTCAAAGAACATTTCCAGTTTCCTTACAGGTCCCAGAAAGAGAAGGCCTCTTTTAAGTTTTTGATGGTTTCTTTTGCCGTGTGGAAGATTTCAGTTTGATGTTGTTCCACTTGTTTATTTTTGCTTTTGTTGCCTTTGCATTTGGTGTCCGATCTGAAGACTCTTTGCCAAAACCAATGTCGAGAGACTTAGTACCTGTGTCTTCTTGGAGGTTTATGGATTCGGGTCTTATGTTCAAATCATTCATCCATTAAAATTTTTGTGTGTGGTGTAAGAAAGTGACCCAGTTATATTCTTCTGCATTTAGTGTCCAGTTTGCCTGTTACCGCTCACTGAAGAGACAGTCCTTCCCTCATGGCATATCTTCTGCTACTGTGTCGTAAGTTAGGGTCATCTACGTGTGGGTAAGTTTCTGAGCTTTCTGTTCTGTTCCACTGACCTGGTGTCTGTGTTTCTGCCAGTACCATCCTGTTTTGATGACAACAGCTTTGTAATCTAGCTTGAAATCCAGGAGTGTGTTGACTGCACCTTTCTTTCTCCAGGTTGCTTTGGGTATTTGGGGTCTTTTGTGATTCCATACAAGTTTGAGGACTGTTTTCTATTTCCTCGAATAATGCCACTGGAATTCAGATGGGGATTTCATCACATCTGTCGATTGCTTTGGGTACGATGGACATGTTCACATAATTAACTCTTCCAGTTAAGGAGCATGGCGTATGCTTCCATTTGTTTGTGTTGCCTTCCAAATCTTTGACCCATACATTCTGCCCCCCTCGACACACATGTTTTTCATTTCTTTTCTGCCATGTGTTGAGTGTACTATGTCTTTCTCATTGTTGGTTACTTTTATTCCTAGATTTTTTTTTGGATGCAATTGTAAATGGCATTGCTTTTTTAATTTCTCTTTGCGAAAGTGTGTCATCAGTATACAGAAATGCAAGAAGTTGGGTCATCTGGGTGGCTCCATAGGTGAAGCGTCTGCCTTCAGCTCAGGTCATGATCCCAGAGTTCTGGGATCGAGCCCCGTGTTGGGCTCCCCGCTTAGCGAGGGTCTGCTTCTCTGTCTTTCTGACACTCCCCCGGCTCGTGCTTTTTCTCTTCCTGTCAAATAAATAAATAAAATCTGAAAAAAAATAAAGACAACAGGTCTCTGTATATTGACTTTATATCCTGCAGCTTTCTTGAATTTGTTTATTCTAACAGTTTTTTTTGTGTGTGTGTGTGGAATCCTTTGGGATTTCATGTCATTTGCAAATAGTGACCGTTTTCCTGTATGGATTTCATATCTTTCTCTTTTTTTAAAATTATGTTAGTCACCCTACAGTACTTCATTTGTTTTTGATGTAGTGTTCCAGGATTCATTGTTTGCATATAACACCTAGTGCTCATTATGACACGTGCCCTCCTTAATACCCATCACCAGGATAACCCATTCCCCTACCCCTCCCTTTCTGCAACCTTCAGTTTGTTTCCCAGTGTCAATAGTCTCTCATGGTTCATCTCCCCCTCTCATTCCCCACCTTCACTTTTCCCTTCCTTCTCCTAATGTCCTCCATGCTATTCCTTCCATTCCACATAGGAGTGAAACGATATGATAATTGTCTTTCTCTGCTTGACTTAATTTCACTTAGCATAATCCCCTCCTGGTCCATCCACGTTGGTGCAAATGGTGGGTATTCATCCTTTCTGATGACTGAGTAATATTCCATTGTATAGATGAACCACATCTTCTTTGTCCATTCATCTGCTGAAGGACATCTTGGCTCCTTCCACAGTTTGGCTATTAGGGACATTGCTGCTATGAACATTGGGATACAGGTGCCCCTTCTTTTCATTACTCTGTGTCTATGGGGTAAATACCCGTAGTGCAATTGGTGGGTCGTAGGATAGCTCTGTGTTCAACGTCTTGAGGAATCTCCATATTGTTTTCAAAAGTGGCTGTACCAGCTTGAATTCTCACGAGTAGTGTTAGAGGGCTCCCCTTTCTCCACATCCTCTCTGACTTTTTTTTATTTCCTGTCTTGTTAATTTCTTCTCAAGATTTTATTTATTTATTCCACAGAGATAGAGACAGCCAGCGAGAGAGGGAACACAAGCAGGGGGAGTGGGAGAGGAAGAAGCAGGCTCATAGCGGAGGAGCCTGATGTGGGGCTCCATCCCATAATGCTGGGATCACGCCCTGAGCCAAAGGCAGACGCTTAACCGCTGTGCCACCCAGGTACCCCCTGCCTTGTTAATTTTAACCATTCTAACTGGTGTAAGGTGGTATCTCATTGTAGTTTTGATTTGTATTTGCCTGATGGCAAGTGATGTGGAGCATTTTTTCATGTGTCTGTTGGCCATTTGTATGTCTTCTCTGGACAAGTATCTCTTTGTGTCTTCTGCCCATTTTTTGGGTGTCGAGTTTGAGGAGTTCTTTACAGATCTTGGATACCAGCCCTTTATCTGTAATATCATTTGCAAATATCTTCTTCGATTCCATAGGTTGCCTTTTTGTTTTGTTGATCGTTTGCTTTGCCGTGCAGAAACTTTTTATCTTGATGAAGTGCCAATAGTTCATTTTTGCTTTTATTTCCTTTGCCTTTAGAGACGTGGCTTGCAAGAAGTTGTTGTGTCCAAGATTGAAGAGTTCTTTTGATTTTGATATGAGACAGGAATCCATTATCTTCCTTTCCTGATTGCATTCGAGTCCTCTGTCTTTCTTGGTGAGTCTAGCTAAGTTTGTCAGTTTTGTTTATCTTTCCAAAAAAGGCAGCTCTCATTTTCATTGTGTGTGGTTTTTTTTTTTTTTTTTTTTGTCTTTTTAGTCTCTGTTGGATTTATTTATGCATTCCTTTTTGTTATTTCCTTATTTCTACTAATTTGGGGCTTTGTTTGCTGTTTTTTTTTTTTCTACTTCTTTACCACAGAAATCAGGTTGTTTATTGGAGAGCATTCTCATGGATTGATGAAGACTTGAATTTCTATGAACATCCCCCCCGTAGAGCTACCTTTGCTGCATCCCATAAGTTTTTGTAGGTTGTCTTTTTCATCAGTGTCAAGGTACTTCTAATTGTTTTTTGATTTCTTCTTTGACTGTTGGTTGTTCAGTAGCATGTTGTTAAATCTCCACATATTTTTTTAAGATTATTTAAGTATCTGGCAGAGAGTGAGACAGCGAGAGAGGGAACGCAAGCAGGGGGGTGGGAGAGGGAGAAGCGGGCTTCCCACTGAGCAAGGAGCCTGATTCGGGGCTAGATCCCAGGCTCCTGGGATCACGACCTGAGCTGAAGGCAGATCCTTAATGACTGAGCCACCCAGGCCCCCCAATCTCCACCTGTTTTTGACTGTCCCATTTTTTTCTTGAGACAGATTTCTAGTTTCATATCATTGTGGTTGGACAAGATTTGTAGCAGAAGGTGAAGAGAGCATTTGTTTCCTGGAGGGTTTTCTGAGGGCAGACCATGAGTTCCGTGGGGACGGAGGAAGGTTTTGTGAGACGGGGGGTGGGGTTAACCCTTGTTAGAATTACTGACTACTACCATGCAGGCTGTGTGCTACCGTTCACACCGTAGTCCTGATGGGCTTGTACTTCATTAGAAATATTTTCTAGGAGGTGTAGGCATAGGCTTCTCTAAAAGAAAGGTGCCATGTGGGTTCATGGCATGACCCCAGGTCAGCAACCAGGATGTATGGTATTGTGGGGGATCAGAACCAGGCTTTCTGTGGGAAGTGACGGAAATAGGGTATGGTGAGCTCCATGACCTCATAGGTGAGGTCCCGAGTGACCCACTGGGTGTTGGGTTCCGTGGATCTGTTTCATCAGGTGCTGTGGAATTCAGGGACACCCTCCTGTCTGTGGATTTGTGTGGAGACAGGTAGACATCAGTGTCTGGCCAGGCACGAGGGTCGCACTGGACCACCACCAGAGGTGCAGCACGCGGGGGAGCCACTGCTTGGTTTCCACGAAAGCTGACCAGGGTCTGTGACCGTGATTCCTAGCAGCTGCAAGGGGAGAGGAGCCCGGGGGTGGTGCACACTTCCTAGACTTGTGGTCAGGACTAGTCTGGAGCCCACTGAAGTCAGCCACACCTGGCACAGAAGGCCCCCAGTCAGTGTAGCTGTGGGCACTGCTCCCATGGCACTTTCGGGCCGGCTCCATGCTGCCACCTCCTGCTTTTCATCATCGTCTTCAAGGTCGTGTGCCTCTGCTCTTGCCCCATGGCCTCCGGGGTATTGTCCGTCCTCCATCTGGCCCTCGTCCCTGGTGCCCTGTGCAGTCCGATGCCAGGGTAGCCTTCTCGAGACAAACATCTGGCCCTGATGGAACACTTCCATGGATCTCGTGTGATGCGAGGATGATGTCCTGACCTGGAAGGGGGCTGCAGGTCCCCAATCAGGAGAGCCATGTCTCCCTTTTCAGCATGGCCTGCCCTCCCCTCAGTCTTCTTCAGGGAAGTTCTCCCCACTTCCTGAGATGACAGCTCTGAACTTAAAAGTGGATGTTATTTTACATATCTCTATGCCTTAGTTCATCC
Organism: Ursus arctos; assembly: GCF_023065955.2. Taxonomy (NCBI): domain Eukaryota; kingdom Metazoa; phylum Chordata; class Mammalia; order Carnivora; family Ursidae; genus Ursus; species Ursus arctos. Next base: position 75,462,573 of record NW_026622775.1, on the reverse strand, counting down.
ATGGCATGTCTTTCAACGCCGTTAGTGGATTTTTTTTTTTTTTTTAGCAGTTCTGAAGGGCTGTCTGCTCAAGGAGGGGATGACCTGGGTGGGGCAGCTTTCCCTCTCATCTCCCTCAGCCTGTCTCTGAGCCCTGGGGCCAGCTGTCCCACTGAGGATTGAGGGACCCGAGCCAGCCCATCCTGAGCCCAGGCTGTGTGTCAGCTGTGTAGACTGATGCGTGTCGGAGCGATGGGCAGCTGGCATAGGCCAGGGGCAGGCAGTGTCTCCCCATTCCTTCCCTCCCTTCCTCCCAGAGGTAGCTCAGAGCAGCCTTCAACCCCTGCATCTCCAGATCCCTTGACCTATGCCTCCTGTGTTCAGCTGGTGACCTTGGAGTTTCGCATGGATTCTACCTCCCATACCCTCTCCCATAGCAGTTCCTGGATCAGGGGAGGGGTCGGACCCTTGTCTGATTTTGGTCTTCTTCCTGTCCCGCACCAAGCCCACTCACCTTTGCATCTTCCATGTATGTGCTTGGAAGCAAGTCCATCCACAGGGAACCTATTAGCCAAATGGATCCAGGTAATGAACATTGAAGTAGAGATCCAGGATCCATAATAAACCTGCTCTGAAACCTGTCCCAAAGTCTGTGACTCTCTCACACTGAAACAGAAACAATAATAGCTTTCTGGACTGTGAAGTGACATGTGTCTCTACTTCCAATCTTGAAGGCATAGGTGCTGAGCCTGGACAGAAAAGGACCATGGCTCCCGTGGGCTGGGATCCACAGTAAGAACTCAGTGAAATCTGAATTCGAGGCATAGAGTGAATAATTATTGTAGAGTGAATCCTCCCAAGTAGGGCTTATGCACATTGCAGACGAAAAGCTTTTTCAAAGAGGTTCCTGAAAGAAAAATCTTTTTAAAAAATTTATTTTAATTCCAGTAGAGCTAACATACAGTGTTACATCCGTTTCAGGTGTACAAGACAGTGATTCAGTAATTCTATATATTACTCAGTGGTCATCCAGAAAAGTGTCCTCTTAATCCGCTTCATCTATTTCACTCATCCCTCTATCCACCTCCTCCTCTCTGGTAACCATCCGTTTGTTCTCTCTTGTTAAGAGTTTGTATTTTGCCAGGCCCATACTCAGGCAACCCTGTTTGGGTAGAGTTTCCGTGTCCCCTGCGAGGGGGGATGGGGGTGGGCACGCTGTGAGCCGGTATTTCCAGGCTTTTGTTCCCTGGCGGCTTTCTCTGGCGGTCTGCTGTGCCTCTTCTGAGAGTCAGAGCAGCAGAGGCTGAATTGTCACAGAACAGAGGGATTGCGGCCCATTCTCCACCGATGTTCTGGCCACTTTAACTCCGTTACTGTTGGTGCTGCTCAACCCTGTAGCGTCCCGGGATGTGCGCCCCACACCCGGCGTCCCTGCCCTCACTTCCAGGGCAGGCGCGTCTCTGTCCTTTGTGTTTCTAATGCCGCCAGCCGCCAGCCGCCAGCCGCCCCCGCGCGCTCCCGGATCTCCCGGTCTCAGTCTGGATCCCGTGAGCACACCAGGATTCCGGAGTTCCGTGAGAAGCCTGGTGGCGCGCGCACCCGGTTCAGGGTCTCAGTCTGCTGTTTCGTGGGTGCCGACCGCGAGTCCGCCCGCTCCCCCGTGCAGGTGGCCCGCCAACCGCCAGCCGCCCTGCGCGCGCTCCAGAAGCTCCTGGTCTCAGTCTGGATCCCGTGAGCACACCGGGATTCAGGAATTCCGTGAGAAGCCTGGTGGCGCGCGCACCCGGTTCAGGGTCTCAGTCTGCTGTTCCGCGGGTGCCGACCGTGAGTCCGCCCGCTCCCCCGTGCAGGTGGCCTGCCAGCTGTCCCGCATGCGCTCCGGGAGCTCCCGGTCTCAGTCTGGATCCCGTGAGCACACGGGATTCCCGGGTTCCGCGAGATGCCTGGTGGCGCGCGCTCCCGGCTCACCGGTCTCAGTCAGTTCTCTCGCGGGTGCCCTCTGTGAGTCCGCCCGCTCCCCCCCCCCCCCCCCCCCCGTGCAGGTGGCTGCCGCTTCCCGGCGCCCGAACGCGGCGGCTCCCTCCCCCTTCCGTTTATCTTCCGATATCTGTGCCCAGTTTCACGGCTCCCCGCTTCGTACCTCAATACTCAGCGCTGGAGATGTACATTTGTAGAGATCCAGATGTATCTTCCTGCGTCTCAGGCTGATTCCGTGGTTGTTTAGGCTGGTCTGGTACCTATCCAGCTCGACTCAGGGGACCTGTGAAAAAGGGATCCCCTACTCCTCCGCCATCTTAACTCCTCTCTTGTACCTGAAATAGTATTTAAAAACACTCAGCTCAGCCTCTTCTACAAAGTGAGCCAATGCTTATAAACATGGCTAAAATATTCCCTTACCGACGATGACTTCCCAGCCATCGTAGTGTTTAACTGGTATGACTGTGACTTACATTAGTCAACATTTGCAGAGAAAGAACTTAGTGCATCCAGGGGGCACTTCATGTTGAAATTAGTTTGTGACAATGAGCTACTGTGTTTTATACTGTAGTCCAAGGGAATGGTGCCAGACATCTCTAAGGTGTCTAGCAGTTCTACAATTCTGATTTTAAGTGGTCTGTGTGCTTCAGAGATTTGGGCAGGAGAAGGGCAGGAGTCCAGAGACTGTGAACACTTCTGTTACCTGTGCCGACCACGGAGCAGGTAGCCTTCTGTGGGCATCATTTTGATTTCTTGGTACTCTTGTGAAAGGTGCTTTTGTCTCAAATTCCTCCATTTAGGAGCAATTATAATGATAAAAGTAATGTTTATCTTATATCATCTGTGGGCCCTGATCCTGGGCTCCCAGGGAAGCTATCCTTTAACATTTTACCCGGCTCAAAATGACTGGGCAAAACCTCAAAGCATGGGCCCTATTTCTGCCCCAAGCACATGTTGTACATCTGTTTCGAGAAGAAAACAATAACCAAAAATGCCAACATGAAGATAAGAAAAAATAAAGAACCTCTTTGGCTCCCATAAGGTTAAAGTCATACTGACATGTACATACTGAAAATGCATGAAATCATTGCATGTCCTAAAGCCCAAGCCTTGGAGGGTCTGAGAGCCACTGACCTTGCCCAGAACCAGGCACACCCCAGCAGGGAGGGCTGGTGCAGAAAGGGAAGGGGCAGGACGCTGAGGGTGGTCTGCAGCTAGAGGGGTCCCTGGAAGGGGCCAGGTGTGTGGGGGGAGCCCGGCCCACGACCCCACCCATGCCTGTGCTGGGTGTTGAGTAGAGGAGGCGCCTCTTGGACCCCCTGCACTTTCAGGGTTCCAGGGGCTTGAGGGCGGGTTGCCCGGCATCCAAGGGGCTAGGGCACCACCCTCCCCGACCAATCACCGCTTGGGGGTGGAGCTATGTCTCTGTGGGCGGTCCCAGAGTTGCAGCGGGTTGCAGACCTGGGGCAGAAGAAGGGGCACTGGGAGAGAGAGAGTTGCCCTGCGGAGGTCCGGGCTGGTGAGTGAGCAGCATGCCCCGGGGTGGGGGTCGGGGGGTAGGGTGCGCCCCAGGTGGGAGGCAGGGTTCTGGAAGGGCACGTGGAGAGGGTTCCTTGTGGGGACTTGGGTGAGTTTTCTTTTTCCCTTTAAAGTCTCTTCCGCCCCATGTCCTCAACTGGCCTTATTCCCCATACCCGTGAACTCCAGGGCGCCCACTCACCTGAGCTTTTGTGGGATGGGTTGCAGAATTTCAGGGTTTCCCCTGTTCCCCGGGAAGAGTGCGGGTAAGGACCTCACAGAATCCCCACCTTCAGTGGGGTGTCCCCCGGTTCTCTGACACAGTGCAGGTGATGCATCTTGAGCAGTACCCCGAGTTCAGCAGGGTGTGCCCTGGTCCCCCAGGCACAGGTGTGGCAGTAGCAAGCCCCAGAGCCATCCCCCAACTTCAGCATTATGCCCCGTGTGCCCCCGAGTTAGTGGTAATTGGCTGTTAGAATCATGCAGGAAAATCCTCCAGGTGGGGGCCTGGAGGCGGGCGTAAACCAGACCCCACTCTAGTTGCATTGGGAATAGACGAATTGAGGGTTTCTTTAGAAGAGTAAGTCTGCTTTCCAGAAAAGGCAAGGTCATTGGTCTATTGAGAACGAAGATCATTACTGCTAAACAACAAGTATGTGTTGCCCCTTCGTCCAGAAACCGAAGCAGGTGTGCAGGCTTTAGGTCAGAGGTGCCTTCTTCTCCCCAGCTGACAGCACTTCTCTGCTCTGGCTCCATGAGACCCGAGGTTTTGAACGTCAGCATCTGAGTCAGGGAGGCAGCTTGTCACAGGACGCCAGTGTTCAGAGAAAACACAGCTATTCTGGCATAATGTCCTATCTATGTCAGGACTGGAGGTAAAACCTCTCATTATCCCAAAACCTCCTGGGCTTTTCTCTTTTCTCTAGTTGAGCCACAAAGTAAAATTGAAGTAGCTGTCAGCATTCTGGGTTTGGTGCAAGAATTACTTAGTTTCCCTGCAGGTAGAACTTTGCAGGGGATCACAATTTCTCTGTCCATTTATTGCTTACAAATGTATTTTGACTATCTGTTTCCTAGGAACCCTCTTTTATTAGAAAGGGAAGGTGAGATTCACTCTGTGCCTGTTTGTAACATCTAATTTGTTCCTTCATCTAACAATGTTTATTCAATTGGGCCTAAGATATGGTTGAGTGGCCAGCATCTAGAGTTAGATGGCTTTTTTTCATCTGATACAGACTTGGATGATGTCATTTGACAAAGGTGATGTTTCATCATTGATTAGTTTATTCGTCAGAAGAGTTAAAATTAGGGTGGAGGGAAAATTCAAAATTATCCAAATGGGCCTGTTCCTGTTTAAAAGTTGAGCTTGACTTTCTAGTTTTACTATTATCTCGATATTTTGAGGTGCCATATTCTGTCTGTAGTTTCTTTGGTGGTGGAGTCAGAAGGAGAGTCTGGGAATTCTTTTGGATAGTGGCATGCTGGTGGCTTCAAGGGGCTTGGCGTCAGGAGCCTTGGGGTGAATTCTGCAACTGCTTGCCTGACCCTGGGTGCATCTCGCAGAGGTTTTGTTTCCTCTTATGAAATTGCCAGCAGATAATGTTCTGCTTAAAGGGGAACCCTCCCATCCTGTTGGTGGGAATGCAGAGTGGTGCAGACAGTCTGGGAAACAGTGTGGGGGTTCCTCAAAAAGTTAAACATTCAACAACCACATGATCCAGCAATTGCTCTCCTAGGTGCTTACCCAAAAGATACAAAAATGCACATTCAAAGGGGGTACATGCACCATGATGTTTATAGCAACAATGTCCACAGTAGCCAAACTATGGAGAGAATCCCAAAGTCCATGCACTGATGAATGGATAAAGCAGATGTGGGATACGTGTATATATGTGTATATGTATATGTGTATGTATGTGTATATATATATATATACACATACATATATATATATATATATATATATATATATATATATATATATATATATATATATATGGGAATATGACCCAGCTTCAAAAAGAATGAAATCTTACCATTTGCAAGGATGTGGATGGATCTAGAGTGTATTAAGCTAAGCAAAATTAGTGAGGAAAGACAAATATCCTATGCTCTCACGCTTGTGGAATTTCAGAAAGAAAACAGATGAACAGAGTTGAGGGGTGATGAGAAAGGCAAACAAGGAAATAGACTCAACCTTGGAGAACAAACTGAGTGTTGCTGCAGGACAGGGGCGTGGGGGGAAGAGTTAAATGGGTGAGGGGTATTAAGGAGGGCGCTTGTGATGAGCACTGGGTACTGTATGCAGGTGAGGAATCACTAAATCCTACCCCTGAAGCGAATATTCCATGGCATGTGAACTAACTGGAATTTAAGTAAAAGAAGAAAGGAAAAAGTGTTCTGCTTCATGAAGAGTGAGGTAAAATTGTAGTGATTTGGGCTGTACTGTTCTATAGATGATAGTTGTAAAACACCCTGTTGTAAGATACACTAGTTTCTTATCGCATAAGGAGTCCTCAGAAAGCTGCAATGAAAGATTCAGATCTCAGAGCATGTTCATGTTCCACTGATATGTTACAGTTTGCACAGGTAGGACAGAAGGAGAGAAAGGCAACAGAAGGGGAAAGTAGGTGTGAACCTTTCATTAGTTAGCATTATAGCTTTCTCATGAAAGCCTTGCGCCAGTGTGATTTTGCAAGAAGAGGGGGAATCCGGGAGCTTTGCAGGAGACGGGGGAGTTCCAGGTCTGGGTAAAGCTGACAGGGGTCCCAGAGGAGAGCTGAATGCATTCTGCAGCAGGGTGTGGGCAGGGTGGGCTCCAGGGGTGGCTGTGGGTCTCCTGGGTGAGAGTTGTGACAGGTGAGGGCTGTGTGCAAGTTCCTGGCTGAGGACAAGTGAGGCACAGGTGGAGAGCTGGCAGAAAACCTTTTTCTGGGCCACCAGCCTCACCCAACACACACAGCCTCACCTTCTGTCCCTGTCACTCCAATTCAGACTTCTCAGAAGGCGAGTGAGAACACATCAAGAGCATTCGAAACAGAAGGGAAAGCATGTGCAAAGGCTCTGGGGCAGGAGAATTCCAGATATGTCCAGGAGCAGCAAGAAGGCCCTGTGGCCACAGGGGACAGCTTAGGACATGACCTCAGGGAGGTGACAGAGGGCGACAGAAAGCCATTCCAGGGCTATAACCCCATGAGACGCTGTTTCACTAGGCCATCGTGGCTACAGCGTTGAGTACAGATGACAGAGGGTTGAAGATGGCAAGGCAGGTCAATGACGAAGCTTTTCCAGGAACTCAGGCACTGTGGACCAGACAGGTGGCCTTGGATGGAGTGGTTAGACCTATTCTGGGTCCATTTTGAAGATGGAGCTCACAGGATTTGCTGATGAGTTAGATATTAGGAGCAGGAGAACGGAGGAATTGGGGTAACTCCCAGCTGTTGTGGGTTGTCCTGATCGAGGGGAAGGAGAGGGTTTCTGGGGGTAGGAGGTAGTCCGTGTTCCACATGCTGAGGAAGGTGCCTTTCCCGGTGGATCTGCTGAGGTTTGTGTCTGGGAGAACCTTTCACATCTCCTCCCTCAGCAATGCTCAAGTACAAGTATCCCCCAGCTTTTAAACGTTCACAGTAAGACACTTGGCTTTCTTGAAAGAACTACGTTATTACCCAGCTTCAGTGAGAGGAAGAGACCTAAAGAGGATTTCCCTCTTATGAAAAAAGGTGAACAGTGAGAATCGCGTTCAGCATCTGTTTTGGGGAGAAGCACGACAGAGGCGGCGTGCACCCCAACCAGCTCCTTCCGCTGGGAACCGCTCTCCGCATCCAGCCACCAGCACTTTGAATTGTGTCTGTGAGCCTCTGCTGTGCTTTATCTTCATTTATGCTGGGCCTCCGTTAGAAACGTGTGTCCTGAGGCCTAAGAAAAGCCAAAGAGAAGGAATCTTGGAGTCTGAGCACACTGTCCAATTTTTCCGTGTAAATGAATGGTCATTCCTTCTTTACACCATTTCTGCTGTGCAAGGTTTCTCAGAAGCCCTGTACTTTCAAAGAGCAGGGAAACCTATACCCCATGCTGCGGGGTTAGTTTTAGTCTCCATGCTGGACAGAACATTTCATGACTGTCGGATTTTCTCACTCAAACATTGAGACTTGGACCACCGTCACCCGTTTCTACCACCCCATCCCCGAATCTGGCACCTACCAATCTGCTCTCAGTATCTATGCGTTCAGTATTTGTTTATTCCACGTGGAATGTACATGAGAGCATCTGGCATTTGTCTTTCTGTGTCTGAGTTACTTGGCATAAGGCCCCCAAGGTCTGTGTTTCCATGTCTGGTTATTGTGAATAATGCTGCAGTGAACGTGGGAGTGCATCTGTCTTTTTGAGGCAGTATTTTTGTGTTCTCCAAATCAATACTCAGTAGAGCCATTACTGGGTCATGTGGTAGTTGTATTTATTTTTTCAGGAACCTCCATACCGTTTGTCACAGTGGCTGCACCAATTTCCATTCCCACCAACAGCGCAGTGTCTCCTCGTCTGCACACCCTTGACCCCACCTGGTGTCTGTCTCTGGGACAATTGCTGTTCCAACAGTTGTGAGGGGATAGCCGATTGTGGGTTTGACTGATGTTTCCCTGACGATGATTAGTGATGTCGAACAACTTTTTCTGTCTGTTGGCACCTGTGTGCCATCTTTGGACAGTATCTATTCACATATTCACCCCATTCTTTATACAGTTTTTTTTGTTTTGATTTGTATGAGTGTTGTGTGCATTTTGGATATTAGCCTCTTCTCACACATATGATTCGCAGATATTTTTTTCTTATTGGGTCAGTGGCCTTTTAAGTTTTTGATGGTTTCTTTTGCCGTGTGGAAGATTTCAGTTTGATGTTGTTCCACTTGTTTATTTTTGCTTTTGTTGCCTTTGCATTTGGTGTCCGATCTGAAGACTCTTTGCCAAAACCAATGTCGAGAGACTTAGTACCTGTGTCTTCTTGGAGGTTTATGGATTCGGGTCTTATGTTCAAATCATTCATCCATTAAAAATTTTGTGTGTGGTGTAAGAAAGTGACCCAGTTATATTCTTCTGCATTTAGTGTCCAGTTGGCCTGTTACCGCTCACTGAAGACACAGTCCTTCCCTCATGGCATATCTTCTGCTGCTGTGTCGTAAGTTAGGGTCATCTACGTGTGGGTAAGTTTCTGAGCTTTCTGTTCTGTTCCACTGACCTGGTGTCTGTGTTTCTGCCAGTACCATCCTGTTTTGATGACAACAGCTTTGTAATCTAGCTTGAAATCCAGGAGTGTGTTGACTGCACCTTTCTTTGTCCAGGTTGCTTTGGGTATTTGGGGTCTTTTGTGATTCCATACAAGTTTGAGGACTGTTTTCTATTTCCTCGAATAATGCCACTGGAATTCAGATGGGGATTTCATCACATCTGTCGATTGCTTTGGGTACGATGGACATGTTCACATAATTAACTCTTCCAGTTAAGGAGCATGGCGTATGCTTCCATTTGTTTGTGTTGCCTTCCAAATCTTTGACCCATACATTCTGCCCCCCTCGACACACATGTTTTTCATTTCTTTTCTGCCATGTGTTGAGTGTACTATGTCTTTCTCATTGTTGGTTACTTTTATTCCTAGATTTTTTTTTGGATGCAATTGTAAATGGCATTGCTTTTTTAATTTCTCTTTGCAAAAGTGTGTCATCAGTATACAGAAATGCAAGAAGTTGGGTCATCTGGGTGGCTCCATAGGTGAAGCGTCTGCCTTCAGCTCAGGTCATGATCCCAGAGTTCTGGGATCGAGCCCCGTGTTGGGCTCCCCGCTTAGCGAGGGTCTGCTTCTCTGTCTTTCTGACACTCCCCCGGCTCGTGCTTTTTCTCTTCCTGTCAAATAAATAAATAAAATCTGAAAAAAAATAAAGACAACAGGTCTCTGTATATTGACTTTATATCCTGCAGCTTTCTTGAATTTGTTTATTCTAACAGTTTTTTTTTGTGTGTGTGTGTGGAATCCTTTGGGATTTCATGTCATTTGCAAATAGTGACCGTTTTCCTGTATGGATTTCATATCTTTCTCTTTTTTTAAAATTATGTTAGTCACCCTACAGTACTTCATTTGTTTTTGATGTAGTGTTCCAGGATTCATTGTTTGCATATAACACCTAGTGCTCATTATGACACGTGCCCTCCTTAATACCCATCACCAGGATAACCCATTCCCCTACCCCTCCCTTTCTGCAACCTTCAGTTTGTTTCCCAGTGTCAATAGTCTCTCATGGTTCATCTCCCCCTCTCATTCCCCACCTTCACTTTTCCCTTCCTTCTCCTAATGTCCTCCATGCTATTCCTTCCATTCCACATAGGAGTGAAACGATATGATAATTGTCTTTCTCTGCTTGACTTAATTTCACTTAGCATAATCCCCTCCTGGTCCATCCACGTTGGTGCAAATGGTGGGTATTCATCCTTTCTGATGACTGAGTAATATTCCATTGTATAGATGAACCACATCTTCTTTGTCCATTCATCTGCTGAAGGACATCTTGGCTCCTTCCACAGTTTGGCTATTAGGGACATTGCTGCTATGAACATTGGGATACAGGTGCCCCTTCTTTTCATTACTCTGTGTCTATGGGGTAAATACCCGTAGTGCAATTGGTGGGTCGTAGGATAGCTCTGTGTTCAACGTCTTGAGGAATCTCCATATTGTTTTCAAAAGTGGCTGTACCAGCTTGAATTCTCACGAGTAGTGTTAGAGGGCTCCCCTTTCTCCACATCCTCTCTGACTTTTTTTTATTTCCTGTCTTGTTAATTTCTTCTCAAGATTTTATTTATTTATTCCACAGAGATAGAGACAGCCAGCGAGAGAGGGAACACAAGCAGGGGGAGTGGGAGAGGAAGAAGCAGGCTCATAGCGGAGGAGCCTGATGTGGGGCTCCATCCCATAATGCTGGGATCACGCCCTGAGCCAAAGGCAGACGCTTAACCGCTGTGCCACCCAGGTACCCCCTGCCTTGTTAATTTTAACCATTCTAACTGGTGTAAGGTGGTATCTCATTGTAGTTTTGATTTGTATTTGCCTGATGGCAAGTGATGTGGAGCATTTTTTCATGTGTCTGTTGGCCATTTGTATGTCTTCTCTGGACAAGTATCTCTTTGTGTCTTCTGCCCATTTTTTGGGTGTCGAGTTTGAGGAGTTCTTTACAGATCTTGGATACCAGCCCTTTATCTGTAATATCATTTGCAAATATCTTCTTCGATTCCATAGGTTGCCTTTTTGTTTTGTTGATCGTTTGCTTTGCCGTGCAGAAACTTTTTATCTTGATGAAGTGCCAATAGTTCATTTTTGCTTTTATTTCCTTTGCCTTTAGAGACGTGGCTTGCAAGAAGTTGTTGTGTCCAAGATTGAAGAGTTCTTTTGATTTTGATATGAGACAGGAATCCATTATCTTCCTTTCCTGATTGCATTCGAGTCCTCTGTCTTTCTTGGTGAGTCTAGCTAAGTTTGTCAGTTTTGTTTATCTTTCCAAAAAAGGCAGCTCTCATTTTCATTGTGTGTGGTTTTTTTTTTTTTTTTTTTTTTGTCTTTTTAGTCTCTGTTGGATTTATTTATGCATTCCTTTTTGTTATTTCCTTATTTCTACTAATTTGGGGCTTTGTTTGCTGTTTTTTTTTTTTTTCTACTTCTTTACCACAGAAATCAGGTTGTTTATTGGAGAGCATTCTCATGGATTGATGAAGACTTGAATTTCTATGAACGTCCCCCCCGTAGAGCTACCTTTGCTGCATCCCATAAGTTTTTGTAGGTTGTCTTTTTCATCAGTGTCAAGGTACTTCTAATTGTTTTTTGATTTCTTCTTTGACTGTTGGTTGTTCAGTAGCATGTTGTTAAATCTCCACATATTTTTTTAAGATTATTTAAGTATCTGGCAGAGAGTGAGACAGCGAGAGAGGGAACGCAAGCAGGGGGGTGGGAGAGGGAGAAGCGGGCTTCCCACTGAGCAAGGAGCCTGATTCGGGGCTAGATCCCAGGCTCCTGGGATCACGACCTGAGCTGAAGGCAGATCCTTAATGACTGAGCCACCCAGGCCCCCCAATCTCCACCTGTTTTTGACTGTCCCATTTTTTTCTTGAGACAGATTTCTAGTTTCATATCATTGTGGTTGGACAAGATTTGTAGCAGAAGGTGAAGAGAGCATTTGTTTCCTGGAGGGTTTTCTGAGGGCAGACCATGAGTTCCGTGGGGACGGAGGAAGGTTTTGTGAGACGGGGGGTGGGGTTAACCCTTGTTAGAATTACTGACTACTACCATGCAGGCTGTGTGCTACCGTTCACACCGTAGTCCTGATGGGCTTGTACTTCATTAGAAATATTTTCTAGGAGGTGTAGGCATAGGCTTCTCTAAAAGAAAGGTGCCATGTGGGTTCATGGCATGACCCCAGGTCAGCAACCAGGATGTATGGTATTGTGGGGGATCAGAACCAGGCTTTCTGTGGGAAGTGACGGAAATAGGGTATGGTGAGCTCCATGACCTCATAGGTGAGGTCCCGAGTGACCCACTGGGTGTTGGGTTCCGTGGATCTGTTTCATCAGGTGCTGTGGAATTCAGGGACACCCTCCTGTCTGTGGATTTGTGTGGAGACAGGTAGACATCAGTGTCTGGCCAGGCACGAGGGTCGCACTGGACCACCACCAGAGGTGCAGCACGCGGGGGAGCCACTGCTTGGTTTCCACGAAAGCTGACCAGGGTCTGTGACCGTGATTCCTAGCAGCTGCAAGGGGAGAGGAGCCCGGGGGTGGTGCACACTTCCTAGACTTGTGGTCAGGACTAGTCTGGAGCCCACTGAAGTCAGCCACACCTGGCACAGAAGGCCCCCAGTCAGTGTAGCTGTGGGCACTGCTCCCATGGCACTTTCGGGCCGGCTCCATGCTGCCACCTCCTGCTTTTCATCATCGTCTTCAAGGTCGTGTGCCTCTGCTCTTGCCCCATGGCCTCCGGGGTATTGTCCGTCCTCCATCTGGCCCTCGTCCCTGGTGCCCTGTGCAGTCCGATGCCAGGGTAGCCTTCTCGAGACAAACATCTGGCCCTGATGGAACACTTCCATGGATCTCGTGTGATGCGAGGATGATGTCCTGACCTGGAAGGGGGCTGCAGGTCCCCAATCAGGAGAGCCATGTCTCCCTTTTCAGCATGGCCTGCCCTCCCCTCAGTCTTCTTCAGGGAAGTTCTCCCCACTTCCTGAGATGACAGCTCTGAACTTAAAAGTGGATGTTATTTTACATATCTCTATGCCTTAGTTCATCCATGGCATGTCTTTCAACGCCGTTAGTGGATTTTTTTTTTTTTTTTAGCAGTTCTGAAGGGCTGTCTGCTCAAGGAGGGGATGACCTGGGTGGGGCAGCTTTCCCTCTCATCTCCCTCAGCCTGTCTCTGAGCCCTGGGGCCAGCTGTCCCACTGAGGATTGAGGGACCCGAGCCAGCCCATCCTGAGCCCAGGCTGTGTGTCAGCTGTGTAGACTGATGCGTGTCGGAGCGATGGGCAGCTGGCATAGGCCAGGGGCAGGCAGTGTCTCCCCATTCCTTCCCTCCCTTCCTCCCAGAGGTAGCTCAGAGCAGCCTTCAACCCCTGCATCTCCAGATCCCTTGACCTATGCCTCCTGTGTTCAGCTGGTGACCTTGGAGTTTCGCATGGATTCTACCTCCCATACCCTCTCCCATAGCAGTTCCTGGATCAGGGGAGGGGTCGGACCCTTGTCTGATTTTGGTCTTCTTCCTGTCCCGCACCAAGCCCACTCACCTTTGCATCTTCCATGTATGTGCTTGGAAGCAAGTCCATCCACAGGGAACCTATTAGCCAAATGGATCCAGGTAATGAACATTGAAGTAGAGATCCAGGATCCATAATAAACCTGCTCTGAAACCTGTCCCAAAGTCTGTGACTCTCTCACACTGAAACAGAAACAATAATAGCTTTCTGGACTGTGAAGTGACATGTGTCTCTACTTCCAATCTTGAAGGCATAGGTGCTGAGCCTGGACAGAAAAGGACCATGGCTCCCGTGGGCTGGGATCCACAGTAAGAACTCAGTGAAATCTGAATTCGAGGCATAGAGTGAATAATTATTGTAGAGTGAATCCTCCCAAGTAGGGCTTATGCACATTGCAGACGAAAAGCTTTTTCAAAGAGGTTCCTGAAAGAAAAATCTTTTTAAAAAATTTATTTTAATTCCAGTAGAGCTAACATACAGTGTTACATCCGTTTCAGGTGTACAAGACAGTGATTCAGTAATTCTATATATTACTCAGTGGTCATCCAGAAAAGTGTCCTCTTAATCCGCTTCATCTATTTCACTCATCCCTCTATCCACCTCCTCCTCTCTGGTAACCATCCGTTTGTTCTCTCTTGTTAAGAGTTTGTATTTTGCCAGGCCCATACTCAGGCAACCCTGTTTGGGTAGAGTTTCCGTGTCCCCTGCGAGGGGGGATGGGGGTGGGCACGCTGTGAGCCGGTATTTCCAGGCTTTTGTTCCCTGGCGGCTTTCTCTGGCGGTCTGCTGTGCCTCTTCTGAGAGTCAGAGCAGCAGAGGCTGAATTGTCACAGAACAGAGGGATTGCGGCCCATTCTCCACCGATGTTCTGGCCACTTTAACTCCGTTACTGTTGGTGCTGCTCAACCCTGTAGCGTCCCGGGATGTGCGCCCCACACCCGGCGTCCCTGCCCTCACTTCCAGGGCAGGCGCGTCTCTGTCCTTTGTGTTTCTAATGCCGCCAGCCGCCAGCCGCCAGCCGCCCCCGCGCGCTCCCGGATCTCCCGGTCTCAGTCTGGATCCCGTGAGCACACCAGGATTCCGGAGTTCCGTGAGAAGCCTGGTGGCGCGCGCACCCGGTTCAGGGTCTCAGTCTGCTGTTTCGTGGGTGCCGACCGCGAGTCCGCCCGCTCCCCCGTGCAGGTGGCCCGCCAACCGCCAGCCGCCCTGCGCGCGCTCCAGAAGCTCCTGGTCTCAGTCTGGATCCCGTGAGCACACCGGGATTCAGGAATTCCGTGAGAAGCCTGGTGGCGCGCGCACCCGGTTCAGGGTCTCAGTCTGCTGTTCCGCGGGTGCCGACCGTGAGTCCGCCCGCTCCCCCGTGCAGGTGGCCTGCCAGCTGTCCCGCATGCGCTCCGGGAGCTCCCGGTCTCAGTCTGGATCCCGTGAGCACACGGGATTCCCGGGTTCCGCGAGATGCCTGGTGGCGCGCGCTCCCGGCTCACCGGTCTCAGTCAGTTCTCTCGCGGGTGCCCTCTGTGAGTCCGCCCGCTCCCCCCCCCCCCCCCCCCCCGTGCAGGTGGCTGCCGCTTCCCGGCGCCCGAACGCGGCGGCTCCCTCCCCCTTCCGTTTATCTTCCGATATCTGTGCCCAGTTTCACGGCTCCCCGCTTCGTACCTCAATACTCAGCGCTGGAGATGTACATTTGTAGAGATCCAGATGTATCTTCCTGCGTCTCAGGCTGATTCCGTGGTTGTTTAGGCTGGTCTGGTACCTATCCAGCTCGACTCAGGGGACCTGTGAAAAAGGGATCCCCTACTCCTCCGCCATCTTAACTCCTCTCTTGTACCTGAAATAGTATTTAAAAACACTCAGCTCAGCCTCTTCTACAAAGTGAGCCAATGCTTATAAACATGGCTAAAATATTCCCTTACCGACGATGACTTCCCAGCCATCGTAGTGTTTAACTGGTATGACTGTGACTTACATTAGTCAACATTTGCAGAGAAAGAACTTAGTGCATCCAGGGGGCACTTCATGTTGAAATTAGTTTGTGACAATGAGCTACTGTGTTTTATACTGTAGTCCAAGGGAATGGTGCCAGACATCTCTAAGGTGTCTAGCAGTTCTACAATTCTGATTTTAAGTGGTCTGTGTGCTTCAGAGATTTGGGCAGGAGAAGGGCAGGAGTCCAGAGACTGTGAACACTTCTGTTACCTGTGCCGACCACGGAGCAGGTAGCCTTCTGTGGGCATCATTTTGATTTCTTGGTACTCTTGTGAAAGGTGCTTTTGTCTCAAATTCCTCCATTTAGGAGCAATTATAATGATAAAAGTAATGTTTATCTTATATCATCTGTGGGCCCTGATCCTGGGCTCCCAGGGAAGCTATCCTTTAACATTTTACCCGGCTCAAAATGACTGGGCAAAACCTCAAAGCATGGGCCCTATTTCTGCCCCAAGCACATGTTGTACATCTGTTTCGAGAAGAAAACAATAACCAAAAATGCCAACATGAAGATAAGAAAAAATAAAGAACCTCTTTGGCTCCCATAAGGTTAAAGTCATACTGACATGTACATACTGAAAATGCATGAAATCATTGCATGTCCTAAAGCCCAAGCCTTGGAGGGTCTGAGAGCCACTGACCTTGCCCAGAACCAGGCACACCCCAGCAGGGAGGGCTGGTGCAGAAAGGGAAGGGGCAGGACGCTGAGGGTGGTCTGCAGCTAGAGGGGTCCCTGGAAGGGGCCAGGTGTGTGGGGGGAGCCCGGCCCACGACCCCACCCATGCCTGTGCTGGGTGTTGAGTAGAGGAGGCGCCTCTTGGACCCCCTGCACTTTCAGGGTTCCAGGGGCTTGAGGGCGGGTTGCCCGGCATCCAAGGGGCTAGGGCACCACCCTCCCCGACCAATCACCGCTTGGGGGTGGAGCTATGTCTCTGTGGGCGGTCCCAGAGTTGCAGCGGGTTGCAGACCTGGGGCAGAAGAAGGGGCACTGGGAGAGAGAGAGTTGCCCTGCGGAGGTCCGGGCTGGTGAGTGAGCAGCATGCCCCGGGGTGGGGGTCGGGGGGTAGGGTGCGCCCCAGGTGGGAGGCAGGGTTCTGGAAGGGCACGTGGAGAGGGTTCCTTGTGGGGACTTGGGTGAGTTTTCTTTTTCCCTTTAAAGTCTCTTCCGCCCCATGTCCTCAACTGGCCTTATTCCCCATACCCGTGAACTCCAGGGCGCCCACTCACCTGAGCTTTTGTGGGATGGGTTGCAGAATTTCAGGGTTTCCCCTGTTCCCCGGGAAGAGTGCGGGTAAGGACCTCACAGAATCCCCACCTTCAGTGGGGTGTCCCCCGGTTCTCTGACACAGTGCAGGTGATGCATCTTGAGCAGTACCCCGAGTTCAGCAGGGTGTGCCCTGGTCCCCCAGGCACAGGTGTGGCAGTAGCAAGCCCCAGAGCCATCCCCCAACTTCAGCATTATGCCCCGTGTGCCCCCGAGTTAGTGGTAATTGGCTGTTAGAATCATGCAGGAAAATCCTCCAGGTGGGGGCCTGGAGGCGGGCGTAAACCAGACCCCACTCTAGTTGCATTGGGAATAGACGAATTGAGGGTTTCTTTAGAAGAGTAAGTCTGCTTTCCAGAAAAGGCAAGGTCATTGGTCTATTGAGAACGAAGATCATTACTGCTAAACAACAAGTATGTGTTGCCCCTTCGTCCAGAAACCGAAGCAGGTGTGCAGGCTTTAGGTCAGAGGTGCCTTCTTCTCCCCAGCTGACAGCACTTCTCTGCTCTGGCTCCATGAGACCCGAGGTTTTGAACGTCAGCATCTGAGTCAGGGAGGCAGCTTGTCACAGGACGCCAGTGTTCAGAGAAAACACAGCTATTCTGGCATAATGTCCTATCTATGTCAGGACTGGAGGTAAAACCTCTCATTATCCCAAAACCTCCTGGGCTTTTCTCTTTTCTCTAGTTGAGCCACAAAGTAAAATTGAAGTAGCTGTCAGCATTCTGGGTTTGGTGCAAGAATTACTTAGTTTCCCTGCAGGTAGAACTTTGCAGGGGATCACAATTTCTCTGTCCATTTATTGCTTACAAATGTATTTTGACTATCTGTTTCCTAGGAACCCTCTTTTATTAGAAAGGGAAGGTGAGATTCACTCTGTGCCTGTTTGTAACATCTAATTTGTTCCTTCATCTAACAATGTTTATTCAATTGGGCCTAAGATATGGTTGAGTGGCCAGCATCTAGAGTTAGATGGCTTTTTTTCATCTGATACAGACTTGGATGATGTCATTTGACAAAGGTGATGTTTCATCATTGATTAGTTTATTCGTCAGAAGAGTTAAAATTAGGGTGGAGGGAAAATTCAAAATTATCCAAATGGGCCTGTTCCTGTTTAAAAGTTGAGCTTGACTTTCTAGTTTTACTATTATCTCGATATTTTGAGGTGCCATATTCTGTCTGTAGTTTCTTTGGTGGTGGAGTCAGAAGGAGAGTCTGGGAATTCTTTTGGATAGTGGCATGCTGGTGGCTTCAAGGGGCTTGGCGTCAGGAGCCTTGGGGTGAATTCTGCAACTGCTTGCCTGACCCTGGGTGCATCTCGCAGAGGTTTTGTTTCCTCTTATGAAATTGCCAGCAGATAATGTTCTGCTTAAAGGGGAACCCTCCCATCCTGTTGGTGGGAATGCAGAGTGGTGCAGACAGTCTGGGAAACAGTGTGGGGGTTCCTCAAAAAGTTAAACATTCAACAACCACATGATCCAGCAATTGCTCTCCTAGGTGCTTACCCAAAAGATACAAAAATGCACATTCAAAGGGGGTACATGCACCATGATGTTTATAGCAACAATGTCCACAGTAGCCAAACTATGGAGAGAATCCCAAAGTCCATGCACTGATGAATGGATAAAGCAGATGTGGGATACGTGTATATATGTGTATATGTATATGTGTATGTATGTGTATATATATATATATACACATACATATATATATATATATATATATATATATATATATATATATATATGGGAATATGACCCAGCTTCAAAAAGAATGAAATCTTACCATTTGCAAGGATGTGGATGGATCTAGAGTGTATTAAGCTAAGCAAAATTAGTGAGGAAAGACAAATATCCTATGCTCTCACGCTTGTGGAATTTCAGAAAGAAAACAGATGAACAGAGTTGAGGGGTGATGAGAAAGGCAAACAAGGAAATAGACTCAACCTTGGAGAACAAACTGAGTGTTGCTGCAGGACAGGGGCGTGGGGGGAAGAGTTAAATGGGTGAGGGGTATTAAGGAGGGCGCTTGTGATGAGCACTGGGTACTGTATGCAGGTGAGGAATCACTAAATCCTACCCCTGAAGCGAATATTCCATGGCATGTGAACTAACTGGAATTTAAGTAAAAGAAGAAAGGAAAAAGTGTTCTGCTTCATGAAGAGTGAGGTAAAATTGTAGTGATTTGGGCTGTACTGTTCTATAGATGATAGTTGTAAAACACCCTGTTGTAAGATACACTAGTTTCTTATCACATAAGGAGTCCTCAGAAAGCTGCAATGAAAGATTCAGATCTCAGAGCATGTTCATGTTCCACTGATATGTTACAGTTTGCACAGGTAGGACAGAAGGAGAGAAAGGCAACAGAAGGGGAAAGTAGGTGTGAACCTTTCATTAGTTAGCATTATAGCTTTCTCATGAAAGCCTTGCGCCAGTGTGATTTTGCAAGAAGAGGGGGAATCCGGGAGCTTTGCAGGAGACGGGGGAGTTCCAGGTCTGGGTAAAGCTGACAGGGGTCCCAGAGGAGAGCTGAATGCATTCTGCAGCAGGGTGTGGGCAGGGTGGGCTCCAGGGGTGGCTGTGGGTCTCCTGGGTGAGAGTTGTGACAGGTGAGGGCTGTGTGCAAGTTCCTGGCTGAGGACAAGTGAGGCACAGGTGGAGAGCTGGCAGAAAACCTTTTTCTGGGCCACCAGCCTCACCCAACACACACAGCCTCACCTTCTGTCCCTGTCACTCCAATTCAGACTTCTCAGAAGGCGAGTGAGAACACATCAAGAGCATTCTAAACAGAAGGGAAAGCATGTGCAAAGGCTCTGGGGCAGGAGAATTCCAGATATGTCCAGGAGCAGCAAGAAGGCCCTGTGGCCACAGGGGACAGCTTAGGACATGACCTCAGGGAGGTGACAGAGGGCGACAGAAAGCCATTCCAGGGCTATAACCCCATGAGACGCTGTTTCACTAGGCCATCGTGGCTACAGCGTTGAGTACAGATGACAGAGGGTTGAAGATGGCAAGGCAGGTCAATGACGAAGCTTTTCCAGGAACTCAGGCACTGTGGACCAGACAGGTGGCCTTGGATGGAGTGGTTAGACCTATTCTGGGTCCATTTTGAAGATGGAGCTCACAGGATTTGCTGATGAGTTAGATATTAGGAGCAGGAGAACGGAGGAATTGGGGTAACTCCCAGCTGTTGTGGGTTGTCCTGATCGAGGGGAAGGAGAGGGTTTCTGGGGGTAGGAGGTAGTCCGTGTTCCACATGCTGAGGAAGGTGCCTTTCCCGGTGGATCTGCTGAGGTTTGTGTCTGGGAGAACCTTTCACATCTCCTCCCTCAGCAATGCTCAAGTACAAGTATCCCCCAGCTTTTAAACGTTCACAGTAAGACACTTGGCTTTCTTGAAAGAACTACGTTATTACCCAGCTTCAGTGAGAGGAAGAGACCTAAAGAGGATTTCCCTCTTATGAAAAAAGGTGAACAGTGAGAATCGCGTTCAGCATCTGTTTTGGGGAGAAGCACGACAGAGGCGGCGTGCACCCCAACCAGCTCCTTCCGCTGGGAACCGCTCTCCGCATCCAGCCACCAGCACTTTGAATTGTGTCTGTGAGCCTCTGCTGTGCTTTATCTTCATTTATGCTGGGCCTCCGTTAGAAACGTGTGTCCTGAGGCCTAAGAAAAGCCAAAGAGAAGGAATCTTGGAGTCTGAGCACACTGTCCAATTTTTCCGTGTAAATGAATGGTCATTCCTTCTTTACACCATTTCTGCTGTGCAAGGTTTCTCAGAAGCCCTGTACTTTCAAAGAGCAGGGAAACCTATACCCCATGCTGCGGGGTTAGTTTTAGTCTCCATGCTGGACAGAACATTTCATGACTGTCGGATTTTCTCACTCAAACATTGAGACTTGGACCACCGTCACCCGTTTCTACCACCCCATCCCCGAATCTGGCACCTACCAATCTGCTCTCAGTATCTATGCGTTCAGTATTTGTTTATTCCACGTGGAATGTACATGAGAGCATCTGGCATTTGTCTTTCTGTGTCTGAGTTACTTGGCATAAGGCCCCCAAGGTCTGTGTTTCCATGTCTGGTTATTGTGAATAATGCTGCAGTGAACGTGGGAGTGCATCTGTCTTTTTGAGGCAGTATTTTTGTGTTCTCCAAATCAATACTCAGTAGAGCCATTACTGGGTCATGTGGTAGTTGTATTTATTTTTTCAGGAACCTCCATACCGTTTGTCACAGTGGCTGCACCAATTTCCATTCCCACCAACAGCGCAGTGTCTCCTCGTCTGCACACCCTTGACCCCACCTGGTGTCTGTCTCTGGGACAATTGCTGTTCCAACAGTTGTGAGGGGATAGCCGATTGTGGGTTTGACTGATGTTTCCCTGACGATGATTAGTGATGTCGAACAACTTTTTCTGTCTGTTGGCACCTGTGTGCCATCTTTGGACAGTATCTATTCACATATTCACCCCATTCTTTATACAGTTTTTTTTGTTTTGATTTGTATGAGTGTTGTGTGCATTTTGGATATTAGCCTCTTCTCACACATATGATTCGCAGATATTTTTTTCTTATTGGGTCAGTGGCCTTTTAAGTTTTTGATGGTTTCTTTTGCCGTGTGGAAGATTTCAGTTTGATGTTGTTCCACTTGTTTATTTTTGCTTTTGTTGCCTTTGCATTTGGTGTCCGATCTGAAGACTCTTTGCCAAAACCAATGTCGAGAGACTTAGTACCTGTGTCTTCTTGGAGGTTTATGGATTCGGGTCTTATGTTCAAATCATTCATCCATTAAAAATTTTGTGTGTGGTGTAAGAAAGTGACCCAGTTATATTCTTCTGCATTTAGTGTCCAGTTTGCCTGTTACCGCTCACTGAAGAGACAGTCCTTCCCTCATGGCATATCTTCTGCTGCTGTGTCGTAAGTTAGGGTCATCTACGTGTGGGTAAGTTTCTGAGCTTTCTGTTCTGTTCCACTGACCTGGTGTCTGTGTTTCTGCCAGTACCATCCTGTTTTGATGACAACAGCTTTGTAATCTAGCTTGAAATCCAGGAGTGTGTTGACTGCACCTTTCTTTCTCCAGGTTGCTTTGGGTATTTGGGGTCTTTTGTGATTCCATGCAAGTTTGAGGACTGTTTTCTATTTCCTCGAATAATGCCACTGGAATTCAGATGGGGATTTCATCACATCTGTCGATTGCTTTGGGTACGATGGACATGTTCACATAATTAACTCTTCCAGTTAAGGAGCATGGCGTATGCTTCCATTTGTTTGTGTTGCCTTCCAAATCTTTGACCCATACATTCTGCCCCCCTCGACACACATGTTTTTCATTTCTTTTCTGCCATGTGTTGAGTGTACTATGTCTTTCTCATTGTTGGTTACTTTTATTCCTAGATTTTTTTTTGGATGCAATTGTAAATGGCATTGCTTTTTTAATTTCTCTTTGCGAAAGTGTGTCATCAGTATACAGAAATGCAAGAAGTTGGGTCATCTGGGTGGCTCCATAGGTGAAGCGTCTGCCTTCAGCTCAGGTCATGATCCCAGAGTTCTGGGATCGAGCCCCGTGTTGGGCTCCCCGCTTAGCGAGGGTCTGCTTCTCTGTCTTTCTGACACTCCCCCGGCTCGTGCTTTTTCTCTTCCTGTCAAATAAATAAATAAAATCTGAAAAAAAATAAAGACAACAGGTCTCTGTATATTGACTTTATATCCTGCAGCTTTCTTGAATTTGTTTATTCTAACAGTTTTTTTTGTGTGTGTGTGTGGAATCCTTTGGGATTTCATGTCATTTGCAAATAGTGACCGTTTTCCTGTATGGATTTCATATCTTTCTCTTTTTTTAAAATTATGTTAGTCACCCTACAGTACTTCATTTGTTTTTGATGTAGTGTTCCAGGATTCATTGTTTGCATATAACACCTAGTGCTCATTATGACACGTGCCCTCCTTAATACCCATCACCAGGATAACCCATTCCCCTACCCCTCCCTTTCTGCAACCTTCAGTTTGTTTCCCAGTGTCAATAGTCTCTCATGGTTCATCTCCCCCTCTCATTCCCCACCTTCACTTTTCCCTTCCTTCTCCTAATGTCCTCCATGCTATTCCTTCCATTCCACATAGGAGTGAAACGATATGATAATTGTCTTTCTCTGCTTGACTTAATTTCACTTAGCATAATCCCCTCCTGGTCCATCCACGTTGGTGCAAATGGTGGGTATTCATCCTTTCTGATGACTGAGTAATATTCCATTGTATAGATGAACCACATCTTCTTTGTCCATTCATCTGCTGAAGGACATCTTGGCTCCTTCCACAGTTTGGCTATTAGGGACATTGCTGCTATGAACATTGGGATACAGGTGCCCCTTCTTTTCATTACTCTGTGTCTATGGGGTAAATACCCGTAGTGCAATTGGTGGGTCGTAGGATAGCTCTGTGTTCAACGTCTTGAGGAATCTCCATATTGTTTTCAAAAGTGGCTGTACCAGCTTGAATTCTCACGAGTAGTGTTAGAGGGCTCCCCTTTCTCCACATCCTCTCTGACTTTTTTTTATTTCCTGTCTTGTTAATTTCTTCTCAAGATTTTATTTATTTATTCCACAGAGATAGAGACAGCCAGCGAGAGAGGGAACACAAGCAGGGGGAGTGGGAGAGGAAGAAGCAGGCTCATAGCGGAGGAGCCTGATGTGGGGCTCCATCCCATAATGCTGGGATCACGCCCTGAGCCAAAGGCAGACGCTTAACCGCTGTGCCACCCAGGTACCCCCTGCCTTGTTAATTTTAACCATTCTAACTGGTGTAAGGTGGTATCTCATTGTAGTTTTGATTTGTATTTGCCTGATGGCAAGTGATGTGGAGCATTTTTTCATGTGTCTGTTGGCCATTTGTATGTCTTCTCTGGACAAGTATCTCTTTGTGTCTTCTGCCCATTTTTTGGGTGTCGAGTTTGAGGAGTTCTTTACAGATCTTGGATACCAGCCCTTTATCTGTAATATCATTTGCAAATATCTTCTTCGATTCCATAGGTTGCCTTTTTGTTTTGTTGATCGTTTGCTTTGCCGTGCAGAAACTTTTTATCTTGATGAAGTGCCAATAGTTCATTTTTGCTTTTATTTCCTTTGCCTTTAGAGACGTGGCTTGCAAGAAGTTGTTGTGTCCAAGATTGAAGAGTTCTTTTGATTTTGATATGAGACAGGAATCCATTATCTTCCTTTCCTGATTGCATTCGAGTCCTCTGTCTTTCTTGGTGAGTCTAGCTAAGTTTGTCAGTTTTGTTTATCTTTCCAAAAAAGGCAGCTCTCATTTTCATTGTGTGTGGTTTTTTTTTTTTTTTTTTTGTCTTTTTAGTCTCTGTTGGATTTATTTATGCATTCCTTTTTGTTATTTCCTTATTTCTACTAATTTGGGGCTTTGTTTGCTGTTTTTTTTTTTTCTACTTCTTTACCACAGAAATCAGGTTGTTTATTGGAGAGCATTCTCATGGATTGATGAAGACTTGAATTTCTATGAACATCCCCCCCGTAGAGCTACCTTTGCTGCATCCCATAAGTTTTTGTAGGTTGTCTTTTTCATCAGTGTCAAGGTACTTCTAATTGTTTTTTGATTTCTTCTTTGACTGTTGGTTGTTCAGTAGCATGTTGTTAAATCTCCACATATTTTTTTAAGATTATTTAAGTATCTGGCAGAGAGTGAGACAGCGAGAGAGGGAACGCAAGCAGGGGGGTGGGAGAGGGAGAAGCGGGCTTCCCACTGAGCAAGGAGCCTGATTCGGGGCTAGATCCCAGGCTCCTGGGATCACGACCTGAGCTGAAGGCAGATCCTTAATGACTGAGCCACCCAGGCCCCCCAATCTCCACCTGTTTTTGACTGTCCCATTTTTTTCTTGAGACAGATTTCTAGTTTCATATCATTGTGGTTGGACAAGATTTGTAGCAGAAGGTGAAGAGAGCATTTGTTTCCTGGAGGGTTTTCTGAGGGCAGACCATGAGTTCCGTGGGGACGGAGGAAGGTTTTGTGAGACGGGGGGTGGGGTTAACCCTTGTTAGAATTACTGACTACTACCATGCAGGCTGTGTGCTACCGTTCACACCGTAGTCCTGATGGGCTTGTACTTCATTAGAAATATTTTCTAGGAGGTGTAGGCATAGGCTTCTCTAAAAGAAAGGTGCCATGTGGGTTCATGGCATGACCCCAGGTCAGCAACCAGGATGTATGGTATTGTGGGGGATCAGAACCAGGCTTTCTGTGGGAAGTGACGGAAATAGGGTATGGTGAGCTCCATGACCTCATAGGTGAGGTCCCGAGTGACCCACTGGGTGTTGGGTTCCGTGGATCTGTTTCATCAGGTGCTGTGGAATTCAGGGACACCCTCCTGTCTGTGGATTTGTGTGGAGACAGGTAGACATCAGTGTCTGGCCAGGCACGAGGGTCGCACTGGACCACCACCAGAGGTGCAGCACGCGGGGGAGCCACTGCTTGGTTTCCACGAAAGCTGACCAGGGTCTGTGACCGTGATTCCTAGCAGCTGCAAGGGGAGAGGAGCCCGGGGGTGGTGCACACTTCCTAGACTTGTGGTCAGGACTAGTCTGGAGCCCACTGAAGTCAGCCACACCTGGCACAGAAGGCCCCCAGTCAGTGTAGCTGTGGGCACTGCTCCCATGGCACTTTCAGGCCGGCTCCATGCTGCCACCTCCTGCTTTTCATCATCGTCTTCAAGGTCGTGTGCCTCTGCTCTTGCCCCATGGCCTCCGGGGTATTGTCCGTCCTCCATCTGGCCCTCGTCCCTGGTGCCCTGTGCAGTCCGATGCCAGGGTAGCCTTCTCGAGACAAACATCTGGCCCTGATGGAACACTTCCATGGATCTCGTGTGATGCGAGGATGATGTCCTGACCTGGAAGGGGGCTGCAGGTCCCCAATCAGGAGAGCCATGTCTCCCTTTTCAGCATGGCCTGCCCTCCCCTCAGTCTTCTTCAGGGAAGTTCTCCCCACTTCCTGAGATGACAGCTCTGAACTTAAAAGTGGATGTTATTTTACATATCTCTATGCCTTAGTTCATCCATGGCATGTCTTTCAACGCCGTTAGTGGATTTTTTTTTTTTTTTAGCAGTTCTGAAGGGCTGTCTGCTCAAGGAGGGGATGACCTGGGTGGGGCAGCTTTCCCTCTCATCTCCCTCAGCCTGTCTCTGAGCCCTGGGGCCAGCTGTCCCACTGAGGATTGAGGGACCCGAGCTAGCCCATCCTGAGCCCAGGCTGTGTGTCAGCTGTGTAGACTGATGCGTGTCGGAGCGATGGGCAGCTGGCATAGGCCAGGGGCAGGCAGTGTCTCCCCATTCCTTCCCTCCCTTCCTCCCAGAGGTAGCTCAGAGCAGCCTTCAACCCCTGCATCTCCAGATCCCTTGACCTATGCCTCCTGTGTTCAGCTGGTGACCTTGGAGTTTCGCATGGATTCTACCTCCCATACCCTCTCCCATAGCAGTTCCTGGATCAGGGGAGGGGTCGGACCCTTGTCTGATTTTGGTCTTCTTCCTGTCCCGCACCAAGCCCACTCACCTTTGCATCTTCCATGTATGTGCTTGGAAGCAAGTCCATCCACAGGGAACCTATTAGCCAAATGGATCCAGGTAATGAACATTGAAGTAGAGATCCAGGATCCATAATAAACCTGCTCTGAAACCTGTCCCAAAGTCTGTGACTCTCTCACACTGAAACAGAAACAATAATAGCTTTCTGGACTGTGAAGTGACATGTGTCTCTACTTCCAATCTTGAAGGCATAGGTGCTGAGCCTGGACAGAAAAGGACCATGGCTCCCGTGGGCTGGGATCCACAGTAAGAACTCAGTGAAATCTGAATTCGAGGCATAGAGTGAATAATTATTGTAGAGTGAATCCTCCCAAGTAGGGCTTATGCACATTGCAGACGAAAAGCTTTTTCAAAGAGGTTCCTGAAAGAAAAATCTTTTTAAAAAATTTATTTTAATTCCAGTAGAGCTAACATACAGTGTTACATCCGTTTCAGGTGTACAAGAGAGTGATTCAGTAATTCTATATATTACTCAGTGGTCATCCAGAAAAGTGTCCTCTTAATCCGCTTCATCTATTTCACTCATCCCTCTATCCACCTCCTCCTCTCTGGTAACCATCCGTTTGTTCTCTCTTGTTAAGAGTTTGTATTTTGGTGTGTCTCCTTTTTCTCTTTTATTTATTTAGTTTTGTTTGTTTTTTAAGTTCCCTATAAGAGTGACATCATATGGGATTTGTCTTTCTCTGACTGACTGATTTCAGTTAGGATAATACTCTCTAGCTCCATCCATGTGGCTGCAAATGGCAAGGTTTTATTCAAGCCTAGTAATACTCCATTGTGTGTGTGTGTGTGTGTGTGTGTGTGTGTGTGAATACACACATCTATCATCTCATTTGTCAATTTTTCTACAGACACTTGGGTTGCTTCCATATTGTGATATTGTAAATAAAGGTGCAAGAAACATAGGGGTGCACGTATCCTTTTAAGTTGCTGTTTTCATAGTCTTTGGGCAAATACCAGTAGTCTGATTGTTGGATCGTAGGGTAGTTCTATATTTAATTTTTTGAGGAACCTTCATACTGTTTTCCACGGTGGCCATCACAGTTTGCATTCCCACCCACAGTTCGCGAGGATTCCCCTTTATCCACATCCTCCCAACGCCTGCTCTTTCTTGTGCTTTTGATGTTAGCCATTCTGACAGGTGTGAGGTAATACCTCATTGTCCTTTGGATTTACATTTTCCTGATGATGGGTGATGGTGAACATCTTTTCACGGGACTGTTGGCCATTTGTATTTCTTCTTTGGAGAAATGTCTGTTCATGTCTTCTGCCTATTTTTTAACTGAATTATTTGTTTTTTGGGGGTCGAGTAGTATCAGTTCTATGTTTTGGACACTATCCTTTTATTGCATATGATCTTTGCAAACATCTTCTCCCTTTGAGTAGGTTGTCTTATTATTTTTACGTTTTCATTGTTCTTCTGCCATGTGGAAACTTTTTATTTTGCTCTATTCCCAATAGTTTATTTTTGCTTTCATTTCCTTTGCCTCAGGAGACAGTCTAGAAAAACGTTGGTATGGTCCATGTCAAGAAGTTACTGTCTTCCCTCCTGTAGAATTTTTGTGGATTTAGGTCTCATATTGAGGTCTTGAAACTGTTTTGTGTTTGTCTGTATTGTGTAAGAAAGCAGTCTAATTTCATTCTTTTGTGCGTAGCTGTCTAGTTTTCCCAACACCATTTGTTGTAGAGACTGTCCTTTTCCCTTTTGATATCATTGCTTGCCTTGTGGAAGATTCATGGACCACATAATTGTGGGTTTCTGTCTGAACTTGTATCCTGTTCCTTTGGTCGCTGTGTCTATATTTGTGCCGTACTCTCTTGTTAGGATGACTGCAGCTTTGTAGTATAACCTGAAATCTGAAATTGTGAGTCCTCCAGCTTTGTTTTTCTTTTCCACATTGCACTGGCTGTTCAGTATCTTTAGTGGTTCCATACAAATGTTTAGGATTGTTTATTCGAGGTCTTTTATTCTTTAATTTAAATTCAATTAGCCAACTTACAGTACATCATTAGTTTCAGATGTAGTCTTCAATAAATTACCAGTCGTGTGGAACACCCAGTGCTCATTGTATTGTGTGACCTCCTTAATGCCACTCACCCAGTTACCCGCCCCCCCCCCCCAACTTCTCCTCCAGCAATCATCAGTTTGTTGCGATAGTTAAGAGTCTATCATGGGTTTTCTCCCTCTGATGACTTCCCTTTCTATTTTCCCTCCCTATGGTCTTCTTCCCTGTTTCTGATATTCCACATAGGAGTGAAAGCATATGATCATTGTCTTTCTTTCATTGGCTTATTCCACTCAGCATAATACCTTCCAGCTCCACCCAGGTCGGTGTGATGGTAAGTATTCATCCTTTCTGATGGCTGAGTAATATTCCATTATATATATGATCCACATCTTCTTTATCCATTCATCTGTTCATGCTCATCTGCACTCTTTCCACAGCTTGTCTATTATGGATATTGCTGCTATGAACACTGGGGTGCATGTGTCCCGTCTTCACTACCTCTGTCTCTTTGGGGTAAATCCCCAGTAGTGCAATTGCTGGGACATAGGGTAGCTTTATTTATAACGTCTTGAGGAAACTCCGTACCATTTTCCAGAGTGGCTGTACCGGACTGCATTCGCACAGGGGTGTAAGAGGGTTCCCGTTTCTCCACATCCTCTCCAACATGTATAGTTTCATGTCTTCTTATTTTTAGATATTCGGCCTCGTGTGATATGGCATCTATAGGGGTTTAGATTTGCATTTCCCTGAAGCCAAGTGATACGAAGCATTTATGCATGTATCTTTTGGTCACCAGTACATCGTCATCAGTGAAATGACTTCCCATTTTAATCCATCTCAAGACCTAAAGCTGGGTAAGGCACTGAAGCTGGATGATGCCATCGGTTGGAATTGTGGAGAATTTCAAAAGATCTCCATGGAGAGCAAGTTTAAAGGTCAGTGTGAAGCTACTAATTGGATCCGGGGAGATCTCTGAAAGTGGGGGTTCCCTGGGATGGGCTGAGGGGGGCCCTCCGATTTTCCTGCTATGAATCCTTTCTGCAGCCCCAAACGGACAGTTTCCTGCAGTGGGGCAGGCTGAGTCCTCTAGTCGTGCAGAGGTGAGCCCAATGCCTGGTACCTTGGAGGCAGGCAAACGGGGAGGGGACCCTCAGCAGAAGACCCAGGGTTAGGTTAGGCCTCAAGAGACAGCAGGTGCGAACTGCCCAGTGCTCAGAGAACTCCCAGGCCGACTGAGATGAGGGCACAAGGGCGGGTGACTGTGAGCCTTGGGGTTTGATCCGGAAGGGCTCACAAAGGTCGGGGTTCACCAGCAGGGGCTCTGAGGGGGTGTCCCAGTTCTCTTGCCCTGAATGCTCTATTGTGCCCCAAAACGGTACAGTTTCCTGTGGGCTGCAGGCTGAGTCCTACGGTGGGGCTTGGGTGTCCCCAATCCCCCGGAGTTGGGCGCCAGGATCCTGGGGAGGGGCCCCTCTGTGGCCAAACTAGGGTAAGGGTTAGGGTCCAGGGGCCCGGCAGGGCCAATCTAGCAAGCTGTGCGGCGAGCTCCGTGGAGGGCTGAGATGAGGCCATGGGGGAGGGTGAGCATGGGCCTCAGGGTTGGGGCACGGGGGTTGCCAAAGGTGGGGACGGGCTCCGAGGGCCTCCCCAAGTTCTCGTGCCCTGTATGCTCTGTAGCGCCCCAAGGGGCACGGTTTCCTGTGGACTGGCAAGCTGAGTCCTGAGGCGGGGCACAGGTATCCCAATTCCCCGGGGCTGCGGTGTAAGGCTCCTGGGGAGGCCGCCAAACCCGCGGCTGATCTAGGGTTAGGGTTAGGCCCCAGGAGCCCCGCAGGCCCGATCTGCTGGCTGTATGGTGAGCTACACAGGCTGAGGTGAGGGTGTGGGGAGGGTGAGCGTGGGCCTCAGGGTTGGGGTGCGGGAGGCCGCCAAAGTTCGCTGGGGGCTCAGGGGGGCCCTCCTGGTTCTCCCGCCCTGAATGCTCTATGGCCTCCCAAGGGGCACGGTTTCCTGCAAGGTGGCAGACTGAGTCCTGCGGTGGGGCTCAGGTGTCCCGAATCCCCGCGGCTGCGGCTCCAGGCTCCTGGGGAGGGGCCCCTCCACAGATGAACTAGGGTTAGGGTTGGGGCCCAGGAACCCCGCAGGCCAGATCTGCCCGCTATGTGGCGAGCTCTGCCACGGGTTGAGGTGAGGGTACGGGGTGGGGTGAGCATGGGCATCAAGGTTGGGGCTTAGGGATCGCTGAAGTTCTCCGGGGGCTCTGGGGGCCCTCCCGGTTCTCCCACCCTGAATGCTCTACAGCCTCCCAAGGGGCACGGTTTCCTGCGGGGTCACAGGCTTTGTCCTGCAGTGGGGCTCAGGTGTCCCCAGTCCCCGGGGCTGCGGCACCAGGCCCCGGGGGAGGGGCCCTCCCTAGCCGACCTAGGGTCAGGACTAGGCCCCAGGAACCGGGCAGGACTGATCTGCCGGCTCTGCGACGAGCTTGGTGGCAGGCTGAAGGGAAGGCGCGGGGCGGGATGAGCGTGGGCCTCAGAGTTGGGGTGTAGGGGGCCGCCGAGGATTGCTGGGGGCTCAGGGGGGCCCTACTAATTCTGCACGGGATGCTCTGCGGCGTCCCAAGGGGCATGGTTTCCTGAGGGGTGGCAGGCTGAGTCCCGTGGTGGGGCTCAGGTGTACCCAATCCCCGGGGTTAGGGTACAGATTAGGGTACGGGTTAGGGTTAGTGTACGGGTTACAGTTAGTGTTCGGGTGAGGGTAGGGGTTAGGGTTAGGGTAAGGTGAGGTTACGGGTTAGGGTTGGCTTTAGGGGTTACAGGTTAGGGGTTATGGGTTACGGTACGGATTAGGGTTTAGGGTACGGGTTAGGGTTTAGGGTTTGGGTTTAGTGTACGGGTTAGGGTTAGGGTACGGGTTAGGGTATGGGTTAGGGTTTGGGTACAGGTTAGGGTACGCGTTAGGGTACAGTTTAGGGACGGGTTAGGGTACGGTTTAGGGTGCAGGTTAGGGTTAGGATATGGGTTAAGGTTAGGGTATGGGTTAGGGTTACGGTACGGGTTAGGTTACGGTTTAGGATTAGGGTTAGGGTACAGGTTAGGGTGAGGGTATGGATTAGGGTATGGGTTAGGGTTAGGGTATGGGTTATCGTTAGGGTTACGTTTTGTGTTAGGGATAGGGTACGGGTTTGGGTTTGGGTGTGGTTTAGGGTATGGGTTAGGATACGGGTTAGGTTTAGGTTAGGGTTTAGGGAACGGGTTAGGTTTAGGGTACGGTTTAGGGTTAGGGTATGGGTTAGGGTACAGGTTAAGTTACTAGTTAGGGTTCGGGTTAGGGTATGGGTTAGGGTCCGGGTTAGGGTTAGGGTACGGGTTAGGGTAAGGGTTAAGGTACGGGATAGGCTGCAGGTTAGTGTTAAGGCAGGGTACTGGTTAGGGTTAGGGTTTAGGGTTAGGGTTAGTATACGGGTAGTGTTAGGCTACAGGTTAGCGTACGGGTTAGGGTTAGGGTACGGGTTAGGTTCAGGGTTTAGGGTTTAGGGTTAGGGTACGAGTTAGGGGACGGTTTAGGGATAGTGTTAGGGTATGGGTTTGGGTTAGGGTTAGGGTACGGATTAGGGTACGTGTTAGGGTTAGGGTACAGGATAGGGTATGTGTTAGGGTTAGAATACGGGTTAGGGTACAGGTTAGGGTACGGTTTAGGGTTAGGGTAAGGGTTAGGGTACGGGTTAGGGTTAGGGTACGGGTTATGGGTAGGTTTAGGGGAAGGTGTAGGGTTGAGGGTAGGGTTAGGTTTAGGGGTTAGGGTTAAGGTTAGGGTTTAGGGTTTAGGTTTAGAGTTAGGGTTAGGGTTAGACCCCAGGAGGCCAGCAGGCCTGATCTGCCAGCTCTGCGGTGAGCGGTGGGAAGGGCTGAGGTGAGGGCGCTGGCGATGGGAGCGTGGGTCTCAGCGTTTTGGCGTGGGGGGCCTTCGAAGGTCATCGGTGGCTCGGAGGGCCCTGCCCGTTCTCCCACCCTGAATGAATGGCGGTACCCCTAGCGGCTCGGGTGCCAGCGGGGCAGCAGGGTGAGTTCGGTGCTGAGGCTCGGGGGTCCCCAATCCCCAGCGTTCAGCGCCAGTCCCCTTGAGAGGGGCCCCTCGGGGGCCAAACTAGGGTTAGGGATTGCCCCCAGGAGGATGACAGGCCCGATCCGCCAGCTGTGCAGTGAGCAGAGGGGCGGGCCGAGGTGAGGGCGCTGGCGAGTGGGAGCATGGGCCAAAGCATTTTGACTCAGGGGCATTCAGAGTTTGCCAGCGTCTCGGAGGGCCCTGCCTGTTTCTCCGCCCTGAATGACTGGTGGCGCCCCTAGCGGCCCAGGTGGCAGCAGGGCGGCAGGGTGAGTCTGGTGCTGGGGCGCGGGGGTCGCCAATCCCCGGCTTTGTGGTGCAGGCCCTTTGGGAGGGGCCCCTCGGGGGCTGACCTAGGGTTAGGGTTAGCCCCCAGAAGGCCGGCAGGCCCTATC
Source organism: Ursus arctos (assembly GCF_023065955.2). Lineage (NCBI taxonomy): Eukaryota > Metazoa > Chordata > Mammalia > Carnivora > Ursidae > Ursus > Ursus arctos. The sequence continues at coordinate 75,429,990 of NW_026622775.1, read as the reverse complement.
TGCCCACTGTGCGTCGAGCGGAGGGGCGGGCCCTGGTGAGGGCGCTGGTGAGCGGGAGCCTGGGCCCAAGCGTTTTGGCGTGGGGGCCCTTTGAAGGACGCTGGGGGCTCGGATTGCCCTGCACGGTCCTCCACCCTGAATGACCAGTGGCGCCACTGGCGGCCCGGGTGGTTGCGGGGCGGCAGGGTAAGTCCGGCACTGGGGCTTGGGGGTCGCAAATCCCCAGCGTTGTGGCGCCAGGCCCCTTGGAAGGGGCCACTTGGGGGCCGACCTAGGGTTAGGGTTAGCCCCCAGAAGGCCGGCAGGCCCGATCCGCTGCTGTGCGGCGAGCGGATGGGTGGGCCGAGGTGAGGGCGCTGGCGAGCGGGAGCGTGGGCCCCAGCGTTTTGGCACAGGCTGCTATCGAAAGTCGCCGAGGGCTCAGAGGGCCCTGCCCATTCTCCCGCCCTGAACGATCAGCGGCACCCTAGGGGCCCGGGTGTCGGCGGGGCATAAGAGTGAGTCCAGCGTTGCGACTCGGTGGTCCCCAATCCCCGGCGTTGCGGCGCCAGGCCCCTTGGGAGGGACCCCTCGTGGGCCGATCTAGGGTTAGGGTTAGCCCCCAGGAGGCTGGCAGGCCCGATCCGCTGCTGTGCGGGGAGCGGAGGGGCGGGCCTAGGTGAGGGCGCTGGCGAGCAGGAGCGTGGGCCCCAGCGTTTTAGCGGGGCTGCTATCGAAGTTCACCGAGGGCTCGGAGGGCCCTGCCCATTTTCCCACCCTGAATGAATGACGGCAGCCCTAGCAGCCTGGGTGGCGGCGGGGCGGCAGGGTAATTCCGGTGCTGAGGCTTGGGGGTCCCCAATCCCCGGCGTTGCGGTGGCAGGCCCCTTCAGATGGGCCCCTCTGGGGCCAACGTAGGGTTAGAGTTACCCCCAGGATGCCGGTAGGCCGGATCCACCAACTCTGCAGTGAGCGGAGGGGCGGGCCGAGTTGAGGGCACTGGTGAGCGCGAGCTTGGGACCCAGCGTTTTGGTGCGGATGACCTTCGAAAGTCGCCAGAGTCTCGAGGGCCCTGCCTGTTTACCAACCCTGAATGACCGGCGATGCCCCAGCGGGCCCGGTGTGGGCTTGGCGGCAGGGTGATTCCCGCGCTGCAGCTCGGGGGTCCCCAATCCCCTGAGTTCGGTGCCAGGCCCCTTGGGAGGGGCCCCTCGGGGGCCGACCAAGGGTTAGAGTTAGCTCCCAGGGGGCCGTCAGGCCCAATACTCCGGCTAGGCCGTGAACGGAGGGGCGGGCCGAGGTTAAGGCGCTGGCGAGCGAAAGCGTGGGCCCTGGCGTTTTGGCACAACGGGCCTTTGAAGATCACCGGGGCCTTGGAGGGCCCTGCCTGTTCTCCCGCCCTGAATGAAAGGCAGCACCCCTAGTGGCCTGAGTGGCGGCGGGGCTGCAGGGTGAGTCCGACGCTGGGGCTCGGTCGTCCCCAATCCCCGGCGTTGTGGCGCCAGGTCCCTTGGGAGGGACGCCTCGGGGGCCGACCTAGGGTTAGTGTTAGCCCCCAGGAGGTCGGCAGGCCTGATCTGCCGGCTGTGCAGCAAGCGGAGGGGCGGGCCAAGGTGAGGGCGCTAGCGAGAGGGAGTGTGGGCCCAAGCGTTTTGAAGTGGGAGGCCTTCAAACGTCGCTGGGGGCTCGAAGGGCCCTGCCCCTCCTCCCGCCCTGAATGACTGGAGGCGCCCCTAGCGGCCTGAGTGGCGGCGGGGCAGCAGGGTGAATCTGGCGCTGAGGCTCAGGGGTCCCCAATGCCCGGCGTTGCATCTCCAGGCCCCTTGGGAGGGGCCCTTCCGGGGCCGACCTAAGGTAAAAGTTAGCCCCTGGAGCCTGGCAGGCACGATCTGCCGTCTGTGGCGAGCGGAGGCGCGGTCGAAGATCAGGGAGCTGACGAGCGGGAGAGTGGGCCCCAGCGTTTTGGCGCTGGGGGCCTTCGAAGGTCACCAGGGCAGGGAGGGCCCTGCCTGTTCTCCCACCCTGAATGATCGGTGGTGCCCTAGCGGCCCGGTGTTGGCGGGGTGGAAGGGTGAGTCCAGCGTTGCGACTCGGGGGTCCCCAATCCCTGGCGTTCCGTGGCAGTCCCTTTGGGAGGGGCCCCTCGGGGGCCAACCTAGGGTTAGGGTTAGCCCCCAGGAGGCCAGCAGCCTCAATCCACCGGCTCTGCGGCGAATGGAGGGGTGAGCCAAGATGAGGTCGCTGGCGAGTGGGAGCGTGGGCCCCAACATTTTGGCTTGGGGGGCCTTCGAAGGTCACAGGGGGCTCGGAGGGCCCTGCCCGTTCTCCCGCCATGAAGGACCAGCGACGCCCCCAGCGCCCCGGGTGGCGGCGGGGTGGCAGGGTCAGTCCGGCGCTGGGGCTCGGGGGTCCCCAATCCCCAGCGTTGCAGCGCCAGGCCCTTTGGGAGGGGCCCCTCGGGGACTGTCCTAAGGTTAGGTTAGCCCCCAGGAGGCCGGCAGACCCGATCCGCCGGCTGTGCGGTGAGCGGAGGGATGGACCGTGGTAGGGCGCAGTCGAACCGTAGCGTGGTATCCAGCATTTTGGCGTGGGGGGCCTTCGTATTTCACCAGGGGCTCGGAGGGCCCTACCGGTTATCCCGCCCTGAATGACCGGCGGCGCCCCTAGCGGCCCGCGTGGCGGCGGGGCGGCAGGGTGAGCCCGGCGCTGCGGCTTGCGGGTCCCCAATCCCTGGCGTTGCGGCACCAGGCCTCTTGGGAGAGGCCACTCTGGGGCCCACCTAGGGTTAGGGTTATCCCTGAGGAGCCTGGCAGGCTGGATCCGCTGGCTGTGCAGCTGGGGGGGGGGGGCGGGCCGAGGTGAGGGCGCTGGAGAGCGGGAGCGTGGGCCTCAGCGTTTTGGTGCGGGGGACCTACGAACGTCGCCGGGGGCTCGGAGGGCCCTGCCCGTTCCCCCACCCTAAATGACCGGCGGCGCCCCAAGTGGCCTGGGTGGTGGCGGAGCGGCAGGTTGAGTACATTGCTGGGGCTCAGGGGTCCCCATCCCGGGCCTTGCGGGGCCACGCCCCTTGGGAGTGGACCCTCAGGGACTGACCTAGGGTATGTGTTAGCACCCAGGAAGCCAGCAGGCCCGATCTGCCGCTGTGCAGGGAGCGGAGGAGTGGGCTGAGGTGAGAGCGCTGGCGAGCGGGAGCATAGTACCCAGCGTTTTGGCACGGGGGGCCTTGGAAGGTCTCCAGGGCCTAGTTGGGCCTTACCCGTTCTCCTGCCCTGAATGACCGGTGGCGCCCCTAGGGGCCCAGGTGGCGGTGGGGCGGCATGGTGAGTCCGGCGCTGTGGCTCCGGAATCCCCAATCCCAGGCGTTGCGGCGCCAGGCCCCTAGGATGGGCCCCTCGGGGGGAAAACCTAGGGTTAGGGTTACCCTCCAGGAGGCGGCAGGCTCAATCCGCCGCCTGTGCGGCAAGTGGAGGGGTGGGCCGAGGTCAGGTCGCTGGAGAGCAGGAGCGTGGGCCCCAGCGTTTTGGCTGTGGGGGCCTTCGAAGGTCACTGGGGTCTCGGAGGGCCCTGCCCGTTCTCCTGACCTGAATGACTGACGGCGCCCCTAGCGGCCCGGGTGGCAGCGGGGCAGCAGGGTGAGTCCGGCGTTATGGTTCGGGGATCCCCAATCCCCAGCGTTGCGGCGCCAGGCCCCTTGGAGGGAACCCTCTGGGGCCGACCTAGGGTTAGAGTTAGCCCCCAGGAGGCCGGAAGTCCCGATCCGCCGGCTGTGCGGTGAGCGGAGAGGCGGGCCAAGTTGAGGGCGCTGTCGAGCGTGAGCATCGGCCCCGGCGTTTTGGCGCGGATGGCATTCGAAAGACGCCGGAGTCTTGAGGGCCCTGCCGGATCTCCCACCGTGAATGACCGGCGACGCCCCAGCAGGCCCAGTGTCGGCTTGGCGGCAGGGTGAGTCCGGCGCTGCAGCTCAGGGGTCCCCAATCCCCTGCGTTTGGCGCCAAGCCACTTGGGAAGGGCCCCTTGGGGGCCGACCTAGGGTCAGGCTTAGCCCCCAGGAGGCCGGCAGGCCCGATCCCTCTGCTGTTCCACGAGCGGAGGGGCAAGCCGATGTGAGGGCGCTGGCGAGGGAAGCGTAGGCCCAAGCATTTGGCAGGGGGGGCCTTAGAAGGTCGCCGGGCCTCGGAGGGCCCTGCCAGTTCTCCCGCCATGAATGATCAGCAGCGCCCCTAGCGGCCCGGGTGACGGCGGGGTGGCAGGATGAGTCCGGCGCTGGGGCTCGGGGGTCCCCAATCCCCAGCGTTGCAGCGCCAGGCCCCTTGGGAGGGGCCCCTCAGGGGCCGACCTAGGGTAAAGGTTAGCCCCTGGAGGCCGGCAGGCACGATCCGCCGTCTGGGGCGAGCGGAAGCGCGGTCGAAGATCAGGGCTCTGGCGAGCGGGAGAGTGGGCCCCAGCTTTTTGGCGCTGGGGGCCTTCGAAGGTTACCGGGGCAGGGAGGGCCCTGCCTGTTCTCCCGCCCTGAATGATCGGCAGTGCCCTAGTGGCCCGGGTGTCGGCGGGGCGCAAGGGTGAATCCAGCATTGCGACTCGGGGGTCCCCAATCCCCGGCATTCGGCGGCAGTCTCTTTGGGAGGGGCCCCTCGGGGGCCGACCTAGGGTTAGGGTTAGCCCCCAGGAGGCCGGCAGCCCCGATTCGCCAGCTGTGCAGCGAGCGGAGGGCGGGCCGAAGTGAGGGCGCAGGTTAGCGGGAGCATGGGCCCCATCGTTTTGGCGTGGGGGTCCTCTGAAGGTCGCTGGGGGCTCCTAGGGCCCTGCCCGTTCTCCCGCCCTGAATAACCAGCAGTGCCCCTAGTGGCCCGGGTGGCGGCAGTGCGGCAGGGTGAGTCCGACGCTGTGGCTCAGAGGTCCACAATCCCCAGCATTCCCGCGCCAGACCCCTTGGGAGTGGCCCCTCTTGGGCCGATCTTGGGTTAGGGTTAGCTCCCAGGAGGCCGGCAGGCCCGATACGCCGGCTAGATGGCGAGCGGAGGGATGGGCTGAAGTAAAGGCGCTGGTGAGCGGGAGCGTGGGCCCCCGCGATTTGGCGCGGGGGGCCTTTAAAGTTAACTGGGGGCTCAGAGGGCCCTGCCCCTTCTCCCGCCTTGAATGACCGGCGGCACACCTAGCGGCCCGGGTGGTGGCACGGCGGCAGGGTTAGTCCGGTGTGAGGCTCGAGGGTCCCCAATCCCCAGCGTTGCAGTGCCAGGCTCCTTGGGATGGGTCCCTCTGGGGCTGGCCTAGGGTTAGGGTTAGCCTCCAGGAGGCCAGCAGGCCCGATCCGCGGCTGTGCAGCTCCCGGAGTGTTGGGCTGAGGTGAGGGCGCTGGGGAGCCTGAGCAATAGCCCAAGCTTGTTTGTGCGGGTGCCTTCGAAGGTCGGGGGCGGCTCGGAGGGCCCTGCCGTTTCTCCCGCCCTGAATGACCGGCGGCGCCCCTAGTGGCTTGGGTGGCGGAGGGGCAGCAGGGTGAGTCCCGCGCTGGGGCTCTGGGGTCCCCAATCCCTGGCATTGTGGTGCCAGGCCCCTTGGGAGGGGCCTCTCGGGGGCCAACCTAGGGTCAGGGTTAGCCCCCAGGAGGCTGGCAGGCCCGAACCGCCGGCTGTGCGCCAAGTGGAGCACAGGCCCAGGTGAACGTGCTGGCAAACCGGAGCGTGGGCCCCAGCGTTTTGGTGCCGGGGGCCTTTGAAAGTCGCCGTGGGCATGGTGAGCATTGCCCGTTCTCCCGCCCTGAATGAACGGCGGTACCCCTAGCGGCTCGTGTGCCAGCGGTGCGGCAGGGTGAGTCTGGTGCTGTGGCTCGGGGGTCCCCAATCCCTGGCGTTGTGGCAGCAGGCCCCTTTGGAGGGGCCCCTCTGGGGCCGACCTAGGGTTAGAGTTAGCCCCCAGGAGGCTGGCAGGCCAGATCCGCCAGCTGTGCGGAGAGCGCAGAGCGGAGGGGCGGGCCGAGGTGAGGGTGCTGGCAAGCTCCAGCGTGGGCCCCAGTGTTTTGGCGCAGATGGCCTTCAAAATTCACCGGAGTCTTGAGGGCTCTGCCCGTTCTCTCACCCTGAATGACCAGCGACGCACAAGCGGGCCCGATGTCGGTGGGGAGGCAGGGTGAGTCGTAGACATGAGTTGAAAGATGGCTTTGATACAATTTTTTTTAAGTTTTTTTTAAATATTATGTTAGTCACCATACAGTACATCCCGGGTTTCCAATGTAAAGTTCGATGATTCATTAGTTGCGTATGACACCCAAGGCACCATGCAATACGTGCCCTCCTTACTACCCATCACCAGTCTATCCCAATCCCCCACCGCAATCCTCTCTGAAGCCCTCAGTTTGTTTCTCAGAGTCCATGGTCTCTCATGCTTCATTCCCCCTTCTGATTACCCCCCTTTCTTTATCCCTTTCTTCCCCTACCGATCTTCCGAGGTCTTATGTTCCATAGATGAGAGAAATCATATGATAATTGTCTTTCTCTGCTTGACTTATTTCACTTAGCATTATCTCCTCCAGTGCCGTCCATGTTGCAGCAAATGTTGAGAACTCGTTCTTTCTGTTACCTGAGTAATATGCCATTGTATATATGGACCACAACTTCTTACTCCAGTCATCTCTTGAAGGGCATGTCGGTTCCTTCCACGATTTAGCTATTGTGGACATTGCTGCTATGAACATTGGGGTGCATATGGCCCTTCTCTTCACCACGTCTGTATCTTTGAGGTAAATACCCAGTAGTGCAATGGCTGGATCATAGGGTAGCTCACTTTTTAACTTTTTAAGGGACCTCCACACTGTTTTCCAGAGTGGCTATACCAACTTGCATTCCCACCAACAGAGTGGGAGGGATCCCCTTTCTCCACATCCTCTCCAACAATTGTTGTTTCTTGCCTTGTCAATTTTTGCCATTCTAACTGGCATAAGGTATTATCTCAGTGTGGTTTTGATTTGAATTTCCCTGATGGCTAATGATTTTGAACATTTTTTCATGTGTCTGTTAGCCATTTGTACATCTTCATTGGAAAAGTGTCTGTTCACATCTTCTGCCCATATTATAATTTGCTTATTTTTTTCTTGTGTATTGAGTTTGAGGAGTTCTTTGTAGATCTTGAATACCAGTCTTTTATCTATAATGTCATTTACAAATAAATTCTCCCATTCCGTGGGCTGGTGCTTAGTTTTTTTTACTGTTTCCTTGGCAGTGCAGAAGCTTTTTGTCTTGATGAAGCCCCACAAATTCGTTTTATCTTCTGTCTCTCTTGCCTTTGGATATGTGTCATGAAAAAGTTTACTTTGGCCGATGTCGTGGAGGTTGCTGCCTATGTTCTCCTCTAGGATTTTGATGGATTCCTGTCTCACTTCGAGGTCTTTCATCCATTTGGAGTTTATTTTTGTGTATGGTGTGAGTGAGTGGTCATGTTTCATTCTTTTGCATGTAGCTGTCCAATTTTCCCAGCGCCATTTATTGAAGAGACTGTCTTTTTCCCACTGGATGTTTTTTCCTGCTTTATCAAAGATTAGTTGCCCAAAGAGCTGAAGGTCCATTTCTGGGTTCTCTATTCTGTTCCATTGGTCTATGTGTCTGTTCTTGTACATGCTGTCTTTGTGATCACAGCTTTGTAGTACAGCTCGAAATCCGGCATTATGATGCCCTCAGCTTTGTTTTTCCTTATCAACAGTTCCTTGGAGATTTGGGGCCTTTTCTGGTTCCATACAAATTTAAGGACTATTTGTTCCAGTTCTTTGAAAAATGTCATCGGTATTTTGATCAGGATAGCATTGAATGTGTAGATTGCTCTGGATAGCATGGACATTTTAACTATGTTAGTTCTTCTGATCCATGAGCATGGAATATTATTCCATCTTTTCTTGTCTTCCTCAATGTCTTTCAAGAGTGATTTGTAGTTTTAGAATACAGATCCTTTAAGTCTCGGTTAACTTAATGCAAAGGTAACGTATGGTTTTTGGTGCTCTTGCAAATGGGATGGATTCCCTAATTTCTCTTTCTTCAGTCGCATTATTTGTTTATAGAAATGCAACTGATTTCTGAGCATTGATTTTGTATCCTGCCACATTGTTCTTTCTTAAAGACTGGTTAATGGCCCTTTCCTTATGCTTTCATTCCCACTCGGAAACATGCATCCATCATCGTGACAGACGTTAGGATTCGGAGGACCCTTTCCATACCCTCTTCTTACTGAGAGTTACGTCTATGGCAGTTTAATTAATGTTCAACACACATACTGGGAAACACTGGTGCCTTCACTAATCGATGTTGCTGTCTCTCTGCACAAACTTGGTTCGCTGAATTAAATAATGGCACTTTCTTTTCCTTTTCACAAAACCTTTTCAAACGGCTTTCCTCCTCATGACAGATGTGAGTTGAGAGATGCTTTCTGTGTAGTGTTCTTAAGTAGTTAAACAAAGGGCATTATCTTGATGCTTGCAGACCCCATTTTGCACAATGCTCCCAATCCATGACACCAGATGTGAGGTGCAAGATGCTTTTATATAGAGTGTTCTCTCCTAGCGTAAAGCAGGTGACACCTTACTTATGCATTCATGGACACTTTTGAAAAACTTGCCACCTTCCTAAGAGAAGATTTGACTTGGACAATGGTGTCTATTCGGTGTTCTGACTGAGATTTGTGAAAATTGCCCTTAAGGTTCATCACACTTTTTGGAAAACTTGGGTGTGTTCATCGGTCCTGATGTTGGTTTGATGTTGCCTTCTATCAACACTGAGTTGGTTCTCACAACTACTTAGATAGGACCTCTCCTTCTGCTTTCACTTGCACTTCTGCAAGTACTTCTTCTTCATTACAGAAGATGTGAATTGGAAGATCTTTTCCCAAGGGTGTCCTTACCTGAGCATACAACATGTTCCTTACATTTTCATACACACTTTTGGAACATACACCCATCCTCATGAACGTAGATATGATTTGGAATGTTGTCTCTAGATGGTGCTCTTTCACATCTATGGCAGTTCCCTTAAGGTTCAACACATGTAATGGGAAACCCTGCTCTCTTCACTGATCAATGTTGCCATCTCTCTACCCAAACTTGGTTCTCTGAACTGACTGATGGCACTTTCTTTTCGTTTTCACACAACCTTTTCTAATGGCTTTCCTCCTTTTCTTTGGAAATTTTGTTTGGAAATTTTAATATGCCTTTCTTAATATTTGATAGAGCAGACAAAACTCGGTCACAAATGTGACCTAATTGACGTCTATGGAACATTCGATAATAAGTGCAGAATACATTATTTTCCAGCGGTCATAGACTATTTACCCAAACAGATGATATGTTGGACCATGAATCATGTCTACATTTTAAAATACTGAAAATAACTAGATTCTATTCTTAGGCCTCCAAGGAATAGAGCCCTAGTCCTCATCAAAAGAAGACCAGGCAGTCCCTCTATGTTTAAAAATTCAATGTAACTTTGCTGCATATCTTAAGGGTCAGAGAGGGGATCGCAGTGGATATTTGCCACCTTTTCTACATCAGGGCTCACACACAATGGCCCTTTGTCTCTGAAGAACACTGACTATCCTAACGTAGACAGGAGTTAAGCCTCCTATCAGAGTTCTGCATGTGCCAGCCACACCTGGCAGTCTTGGCCTGGGCCCACCACCACCTCCCTCCAGCTTTCCTTCTTGGTGGCATTGAGTTAAGGGAGTCAACATAGCCATATGGAGATGGGAGCTCCCCTCTCCTAGTGATGATGGTGCTATTGTCCCCACCAGTCTATCAACATGATTTCTGAGAGAATTACGACACAATAGCAGCTTCTTGACCTTCCTTAAGGTTTAAAAATCATCTTGTGAGTCATCTTTTCAAAAAACGGTTTCACCATGTGTTCTTTTCTCTGGAAAAGAAATAGACCCAATGGTAATTATGGCTCCTGAGCACCTGCTCTTGGGAGATTGCATAGTGGCTCTGTTTAGCATTCTCCCTCTTAAACTTCTCAACTAGGGTGTATATAGAATGAGTCCCATTTCCTAGATGGATAGACAAGGGCTCAGAGATTATATGAATTACAGAGGATTTTAGTGTCAGAAACCTAAGTGGGATCTCCAAACTGACTCCAAAACCCTTGTTCTTCCATACAGGGTACCATTTCGCTCTTACCTCTGGTCTTGTTGATCTGGAAACCTAGGAAGTATTAGGATTTTCTTGTTGTGTGGCCAAATGGAACGAATTCGGCTGCCTTTTCACCTCTGCCCATCATGACCATGAAGATAATTATCTCAGTGGAGGACCTTTGAGTAAGAGACTTAAAGATCCCTTAGAATAGAGATACTATACTATTTTTCTGATATTAAAGTGCCTGAAAGAACTATCCTTTTTTAATTGATGGAAGCTCTTGGTGGAAAGGTCGGAAAGACTATTTGAAAACACTCAGCCTCTTCTACAGAGTGAGACAATGCCTCTAAAGATTGCTAAAATATTCCCTTACCTCTGATTATTTACTTCCCAACTATCGCAGTGTTTCTATGTTAGGATTACGATTTCCATGAGGCAAAAGTTGCAGAGAAAGAACTTAGTGTATCCAGGGGCACTTTCGTATTGTGACAGTGAGCTATTCTGTTGTATTCTGTAGTCCAAGGGAATGGTGCCAGACATCTCTAAGATGTCTAAAATTCTGACAGTAAATGATCTCTATGCTTCAGAGATTTGGGCAGGACAAGGGAGGAGTCCAGAGACCGTGAATGCCTCTGTTACCTGTGTTGACCATGGAGCAGGTAACCTTCTGTAGGGGTCCTTTTGATGTCTCTGAGCTATGGGAAAGGTGCTTTCATCTCAAGCTCCTCCATTTGGTAGTGGTGATAAGGATAAGAGTAATTTTTATCTCATACCATCTGTGGGCCCTGATCTTGACCTCCTAGGGAAACCCTCCTTTATCATTTCACCCAGCTCAAAATGACCAGGCAAACCCTCAAAGCATGGGCCCTATTTCTGCCCCCAGCACATATTGTCCATCTGTTTCAAAAAGAAAAAAGAGAACAAAAAAATGCCCTTGCCAACATCAAGGTGAGAACACAAAAGAACCTCTCTGTCCCCCGTAAGATTAAAGTCATACCGACTTGTACATACTGAAAAGATAAGAAAAGTCTGTCACTTTCTGGAATCTTCTGCCTCATCGTGATGGGTAACTGTACCTAACGCAAAACAGAACAAATATATAACCCTGCCCTAAATGTTCCTTCCCTGGAGCACTCCCTTCTTTGTGAAGACTGTGTCTCCCAGGCATCTGACCTGACTTGGGTTTGAATAAAACTCTCTTCATTTCTCTCTAAAATGTTTTAAAATGTTCCTTCCTTTAGTGTTGACAATAACACTATGTTTTCTTTTCAAGTGAAAAATAAATGTTCCTGGTTCACAACCATGACAGCACAGAAGGCCGGCTGTTCCTCCTGGCCCCTACCCTGCAGAACCAAGCATGTGTATATAGATTCCAGCACAAATGGGCTCATCCTGGAAGGATGCTTTGAAGGTCTGAGAAGCACTATCCACTCCATGGGTGAGACAAGAAGGCAAAGCTATTCCCGCTTGGAGCATTCCTTTTGGGGCTTAAAATTGCCTTGGACATGCATGAAAGCATTGCCATTTCCTAAAGCCCAAAGCTGGAACAGTCTGAGAGCAGCTGACCTAGCCAGAATCCAGGCACACACCTGTAGGAAGGGTTGGTGCAGAAGGGAAGGGGCAGGGCTCTGAGGGTGGTCTGCAGCTAGAGGGGTCCGCGAAAGGGGCCGTGTGTGTGTGTGTGTGTGTGTGTGTGTGTGTTTGTGTGTGTGATTGCAGCCCTGCCCATGATCCCCGTCATGCCTGCTCAGGGCATTTAGCCAAGGAGGTGCCTCCTGGACCTCTGCACTCCCAGAGTTGTGAGTCATGGGGCCGGTTGCCTGGCATTCAAGGAGTTGGAAGCATCATACTCCCCAAGCAATCACCCCATGGGGGTGGAGCTACGTCTCTGTGGGCAAACCCAGAGCAGACCTAGGATGCAGACTGGGAACCAGGGAAGGGGAGCTCTGAGAGATTCAACATGTGGAGTTCCTGGCTGAGTGAATGCATGCTGTGTGCCTGTGTGGGGCATGGTCTGGGAGTAGGGGCACCCCGGGTGAGAGGTGGGGTTCTGGAAGGGCATGTGGAGGGAGTTCATTTGGAGACTCAGTTGAGTTTTCTTTTTCCCTTGATAGTCTCTTCTGCCTACTCTCTGTCAACTGGCCTTACATAGCAAACCCATGGACTCCAGGGCACCTGCTCAGCAGAGCTTTTGTGGTATTGGTCGCAGACATTCCAGGGTTTCACTTGTTCCCCAGCAAGAGCGAGAGTAAGGACCGCACGGTCCCCAACTTCAGTGCAGTGCCCCTGTCCCCCGACACAGTGCAGGTAATGGACCTTGAGCAGTTCCCCAAGTTCAGCAGGGTGTTCCCTGTTCCTTCAGGCACATGTGTGGCACTAGGAAACCCCAGAGCCGTTACCCAACTTCAGCATTGTGCTGCCTGTTCCCTGGGAATGGTGGCAATGGGCTGGAAGATAATTACTACTAAAAGACAAGTCTGTGTTTCCCCTTCTCCTAGAAACTGCAGCAGGCATGCTGGTTTTAGGTCCGAGGAGCCGCCTTCTCCCCACCTAACAACACTTCTCTTCTCTGGCTCCATGAGTCCCGAGGTTTTGAACGTCTGCATCTGAGTCAGTGAGGCAGCTTGACACAGGACACCAGCATTCAGAGAAAGCGGCAGGTCCATTTGGAGAAATGTCATATCCACGTCAGGACTGGAGGTAACACCTCTCATTAACCCACTATCTCCTGGGCTTTTCTCTTTTCTCTAGTTGAGCCATGAAGTAAAACTTAAGTAATAGTTGTCAGTGTTCTGAATTTGGTGAAGGAGGTACTTAGTTTCTGAGCTTAGAGCACTTTGCAGGGGATCCCATTTTCTCTGTTCATTGACTGCTTATGAATGTATTTTGAACAGCTGTTTCCTAGAAACACTCTTTCATTAGAAAGGGAAGGTTAGATTTACTCTTTTTAAGATATACATCTAACAGTGTTTATTCAGTTGGGCCTACGATATGGGTGAGTGACCACCATTTAGGGTTAGATGGCTTTTTGTCGTCAGATACAGATATGGATGATGTCTTGTCATTTGTCAAAGGTGATGTTTCATTACTGATTAGTCTTTTCATCCCAAGAATTACAATGAGGGTCGAGGGAAAATTCAAAATTATTCAAAGCAGCCTTTTCCTGTTTAAAAGTTAAGCTTGACTATCTAGCTTTACTAGATGTATCAACTCAATATTTTGAGGTGCCATATTCTCTCTGTCATTTCTTTGGTGGTGCAGTCAGAAGGAGAGTCTTTGGGAATTCCTTTGGATAGAGTCATGCTGGTGGCTTCAAGGGGCCTGGTGACGGGAGCCCTGGGCTGAGTTCTGGAACTACTTGCTTGACGCTGGGTGAGTCAGGTTATCCCACAGAGTTTCTGTTTCCTCCTTATGAGATTGCTGGAAGGTGAAATAAGTCAAGCAGAGAAAGGCAGTTTTGATACGGATTCACTCATTTATGGAACAGGAGAAATAGCAGGGAGCTCAGTAGGAGAAGGAAGGGAAGAATGAAGGGTGGGGTAAACAGAAGGGGGAATGAACCACGACAGACTATGGACTCTGGGAAACAAACTGAGGGCTTCAGAGGGGTTTGGTGGAGTGTTGGGATAGGCCGGTGATGGGTATTAAGGAGGGCACGTATTGCATGGAGCCCTGGGTGTTGTACGCAAACAATGAATCATGGAACACTACATCAAAAACTAAGGATGTAGTGTATGGCGACTAACATAACATAATAAAAAAAATTTTTTAAAAGAAAATAAAGAAATTGATGGAAGGTCATATCTGTGGAAAGTCTTTACACAGAAACTGTTCTGCCTATTGAAGAGCAACTAAAAACGAGGTGATTTGGGCTCTATTATTCTGTAAATAATAATTTTAAAACTCCCTGTCCTAGGGATATGGTATTTTATTGCATAAGGAGGCCTGAGAAGGCTGCAATGAAAGATTGCGATCTCAGAACACGTTCATGTTCCATGCATACATCACTTAACAGTTTGCACAGGTAGGAAGGTAAGTGGAGATAAATATGAAAGAAAGGGAAAGAAGGTGTGAACCATTCATTAGGTAGCCTTCTCCCTTTCTCAGGAAAGCCTTGGGCCAGTGTAATTTTGGGAAAGGAGGGGGAATCCTGGAGCTTTGCAGCAGATGGGGGTTCCAGGTCTGGGTAGAGGTGACGGGTCCCAGAGGAGAGCTGAGTGCATTCTGCAGCAGGGTATGGGCAGGGCGCGCTCCTGGGGTGGCTGTGGTCTCCCATGTGAACGTTGTGACAGGTGAGGGCTGTGAGCTGGTTCCTGGCTGAGGACAGTTGAGGCACAGGTGGAGAGCTGGCCGAGTCCCTTCTTCAGGGCCACCAGCCTCAGCCAGCACACACAGAATCATCGTTTGTCCCTGTCACTCCAATTCAGGCAGTCAGAGTTGCCAGGCCGAGATGTTTGCTGGAGCTTCTTTCCTTGCATGTGTGTGAAGTTTCAAACCTGAAGTGATGGACATGATGGGTCCTCAGAAAATCCGTAACTCTTTTATTTCCTGCTCTTATATCGACCAGTGAAGTGAATCGGACTGGCTAGTAGAAGGGGCTATCTGTGCGTTTTTATTTCCCAGTTTAATTAAAGAATGGGAAAACAGTCTTGTGAAGTATTAAAAGAATCCTTTGTTGGTGTTCATGTCCCCCGGGGTGGGGGTGCTTACCTGGAGACCCATCCAGGGCTCTGGAAGCTTGACCCGGTGAGTCACTTGCGACTTGAGCTGGGGAATTAATGAAGAAAACAGAATGAATGCTGGAGTTTGCCTGTATCGTTTGGACTCAGACAAGTCCATGTAGCATCAGAACTCTTCACCCATGAGGCGTGTCGGGATCCCTGAGGTTGTGGGCTTTGCTTTATGGGCTGAGGTTTTGTCTTCATCCTTATCTGGACAAGAGTCACGCCATCTGGCAATGGAGATCCAAATCCTTAGGTGACCATATCATCATCATCATTATCATGATTATTAATTATTAATTATTATTATTTTAAGAAGCAAGAGAGACATTGACTTTGAAATAAAATTATCAAAAGAAACTACACAAGGTCAAATATATACGTGATGATTGAACTTGTGGTATCTCTCATTGGTGTGGGTCTTGTAGGGCTGCCCGAATGAGAAAGACCAAGGAATTCTATGTGGATAAAAGTGTGCTGTACACAGGGAGTGTTTTATTCCATCATTTGACCTCTCTCTCTGAAGGGAAAATAGAGTGGTGACTGGAGCTTGGTTCTGATTGGAAGGCCTGGGAGGTCAGTGAATCGAAAGAGCAGTGTTCATGCTTACATGGTTCTCAGTGCCCAGTGAGCGAAGTTTGGACACTTGGACTCGGAAGCATTGGTGTTCAGGGAGGATGTTGTCCGAGTTTGCA
The DNA here is from genome assembly GCF_023065955.2 of Ursus arctos. Lineage (NCBI taxonomy): Eukaryota > Metazoa > Chordata > Mammalia > Carnivora > Ursidae > Ursus > Ursus arctos. The sequence continues at coordinate 75,414,493 of NW_026622775.1, read as the reverse complement.
GCACATCAAATCACTTGGCTGGTCTGCATATTGGGCCAGTTTCTGCCTTTCTAAGGGCAGCTTGAAAGTGGCTTGTAAACCTAGGACATTTGTGGAGTGTTCTGCATGGGACCACTGTGTGGGCCAGTGTAGACACAACACAGGGAATTCCAGAGCTAATGATGAGCATGTTTGTGAGGCTGGAGTTTGCTTCTCTGTGAGAAGGATTGAGCTGGAGTGGAAAGAAGTCTCTGGGTCTTAGGACTCACTGAACCGATCCAAGCCTGGCAGGGTGCTGAGATCAGATGTCTGTTTCCCAGGATTTTGGCCAGAGGGATATTTGGGCTCTGGGCAGCATCTCTGCTCAGGTTTCTTGGATGAGCACCTCAGGGAAGAGGAGTAAATGTGTGTGCTCACCTGTCATCGAGGAAGGTTTCTGGTTTCAGGTTTCGTGTACAGGTGAATTCCTCATATGGCTCCCTTACCTGATGGTGTTCAGGGTGCAGGAGGTGGATGGACCCCCTCGTCCCGGGCATCCTGGCTGTGTAAGAGTCCTGGGGCACCTTTTCCCCTGGACTTTGGACCAGGAAATTGGGAGCAGTAGGTGATGAAGCCATCAGTTGATGCCTCAGTTTCTTCCCTGCCAAGATGAACTGGAGATTATAATAAGTGCTATGGAAATATAAAGGAGGAGACAGGACTGGGGGTGCTGAAGGGAAGGTGGGGTTGGTATTCACATAGGGGTCAGGTGGTACTTCACTAGGAGGGTGATGCTTGAGTCAAGATCTAGGGAAGGTCAGTGATATCACATGAAGAGCATTCTAAACAGAATGGAAAGCATGTGCAAAGGCCCCAGGGAAGGAGCATACCAGGTGCATCCATGAGCTACAAGATGGCCCTGTGACCACAGGCGACAGCTTAGGACTTGCATCATCAAGGTGACAGAGTGTGACAGAAAGCTATAGCAGGGGTGTGACCCCATGGGACCCTGTTTCACTGGGTCATCATGGCTGCAGGGTTGAGAGCAGATGACAGAGGGCTGAGGTTGGGCAGGGGAGGTCAATGATGACTCTTTTCCAGGAACTCAGGCAAGAGATGGGCTCCAGTGTGGTCCAGACAGGCGGCCTTGAAAGGAGTGGTGAGTCCTACGGTGGGTACGTCTTGAAGATGGAGCTCACAGAATTTGCCGACAGCTTAGATATTGAGGATGGGAGAAAGGAGGAACTGGGGTAACTCCCAGCTGTTGTGGGTTGTCCTGAGCGAGGGGAAGGAGAAGGTATCTGGGGGTAGGAGGTAGTCCGCGTTTGGCATGCTGAGGAAGGTGCCTTTCTGGGTGGATCTGCTGAGGTTTGTTTCCAGGAGAAGCTTTCACATCTCCTCCCTCAGCAACGGTGAAGTATAAGTATTCCCCATTTTTTAAAAGTTCATGGGAAGACACTTGGCTTTTTGGAAAGATCTCCGTTATCACCTGGTTTCACTAATGGGAAGAAACCTGAAGAGGATGTTCCTTATGAAAAGAGTTGAACAGTGAGCTTTGCATTCAGCATCTGTTTGGGGAGAAGCACGACAGATGCAGCGTGCACCGTAACCAGCTCCTTCCTGTAAACCGCTCTCCGTGTCCAGCCACCATCGCTTTGAATTCTGTTTGTGAGCATCTGCTGAGCTTTCTCTCCATTTATTTTCGGCATCCAGTAGGAATTGTGTCCTGGGTCCTGAGAAATGCCAACAATAAGTAAATTTAGGAGTCTGAGCATGGTCACTAATTTTTCCATATTAATTAATGGTCATTCCTTCTTTACACCCTTTCTGCTCTGAAAGGTTTCCTAGGAGTACTGTACTTTCAAAGAGCTGGGGAACCTGTACCCCATCCTGAGGGGTTCACTTTAGTCTCCATGCTGCACAGAACATTCCATGGCTGTTGGATTTTAACACACAAACCTGTATCTTTGACCACCTTCACCCTTCCCATCCTCCTCTGAATCAGGCACCCACAAATCTATTCTCCGAATCTATGCGTTCAGTAATTTCTTTCCCCATGTTGTATGTACATGTGAGCATCTGTAATTGCCTTTCTGTGTCTGAGTTCTTCAGGAGGGAGCCCCATCAGTCATCTGATAGAACACTTTCATGGATCCCCTGTGAGGCAAGGATGATGCCCGGCCTTGGAGGGGGGCCACAGGTCCGCCCTCAGGATCCATGTCTCCCACTCCAGCCTTTTCAGAATGGACCTCTCACACCAAATCTAGGGTTAGGGGTAAGGCATAGGAGAATGAGAGTTCCAATAGGGTGGATGTGTCCAGAATTTCCACGGTGGGGGCGGGGATTGATGGCATGGGTTGGGGTGAGTGTGAAGCAGTGGGTTTGTGCCCATGAGCCAGTGAATGCAGGGGATCGAGGGAATCAAGTACAGAAGTAATTAGGATTTCTCCCCCTCGACCTCCTTTCTGGAGTCCCAAATAAAACGGTTTCGCTTTGGGTGGCATACTGAGGCCTTAGGTATGACTCAGGCTTCTTCATCTCCGTATCTTTGGAGGCAGACCTCTGGGAGTGGACTACTCAGAATCCAACCTATGATTACTGTCATGGAGGGGAGGATGGAAAGCCCGATTGACCGGCTCTAAACAAACTGACCTGGGGGCTGAGGAGAGTGCCAGTGTCACGGATGAGGGCCTAGAGTTCCGCTGAAAGTGGAGATTCGCTGGGCTTAGGTCAGGTGTTCACTTAGGTTTCTTCTCGCAAAACTTTCTGGAGTCCCAAATGGCATATTTTAGTTCTGTGTGGCAGACTACTGCCTAACATTGCTCAGTGGTACCTGATCCCTGTGCTTTGGAGTCAGGCGTATGGGAATAAACCTAACAGACCCCAAACTAGAATTAAGGCGTGGGTCTAGGGGCATGGCCCTAAAGATCAGCCAGCAGATGTGACCTTCCAGGGGCCAAGAGTAGGGCGTGATTTGGGTTGCATCTGAAACACAGCAGTTGCAGGCAGGGGGGCTTTGAATGTGGGGTTCGTTGGGTTTGGAACAGCTGGGAATTCATAACTTCTGCTCTGCATTCCTTCTGCGGGTCCAAATGGCACAGTTTCCATCTGCATGGCATGCTGATTTGCAGGTATGACTCAGGTTTCCCCAGTCGCTGTGTGTTTGCCTCCTGGAAAGACCTCTTGGAAGCCAACGGAACATTTGGCTTAGGGCTCAGGAGCCTGGGAGGGACCATCTCCTGGTTTTGAGCTCACCATTGCTGTGTCCTGATTTGAGTAGGTGGGTTGTGGAGAAGGGAAGGCTCAGGGTTTTGGTCCAAGGGGACCCTGAATGCGGGAGCCAGCTAGAATTGATTCAGTGGGATATGCAGATTTTTCAGCCCCCGAATACCTCTGCATCCCAGATGGTACGTTTTCTTTCTGTGTGGCATGCTGAGGCCTCAGATAGGGCTCAGGTTTCCCAAATCCCTATATCTTTGTGCCATCTCTCTAGGAGTGGACCCCTGAGTACCCAAGCTATGGTGAGTGTCACGCCCTAGGAGGCTGCAAAGCCCAATCGACTGGCTCTGCCACCCTGTTGAGGCTCAGGAGAGTGGGCTGGAGAGACTGTCGGCACAGTGTTTAGGGGTCAGGAATCCACTGGAAGTGATTTTCTCTTTGCTTTGGTCAGGTGTTCCCTGAGGTTTCTCCTTCTCAGAGTGCTTTCTGGAGTCCCAGATGACAACCTTTCCTTCTGTGTGGCAGGCTTTGTGTCCTGACATTGCTCAGCAGTCCCCATTCCCTGGTCCTTGGAGCTAGATGTCTCGGAATGGACCTCACACTACTCAACGTGTAGTAAGGGCACGGGTCTAGGTGTATAGCTGTTCAGATGAGCCATCCGATGTGAGATTCCAGGGGCCTAAGAGGAGGGTGTGCTTTGGGTTGAATGTCAGACACAGGAGTTGCCCACAGGGGGTCTGTGGAAGTGGTGTCTCGCTGGGATTGGATCAGGTAGGCATTCTTATTTCTCTTCCTCTGCAGGTCCAAATGGTACGGTTTCCCTCTCTGTGGCATGCTGATTCACCAATGTGGCTCAGGTTTCCCCAGTCCCTGTGTGTTTGGTGCTTGGCTCCTGGAATGGTCTCTGGGAACCCAACGGAGCATTTGGCTTAGGGCTCAGGAGCATGGGAAAGACCATATCTTGGTTTTGAACTCAGCATTGCCGTGTCCTGATTTGAGTAGGTGGGTTGTGGAGAAAGGAAGGCTCAGGGTTTTCATCCAAGGGTCTCCTGAATGCGGGAGCTGGACGGGATTGACTGTGTGGGATATGCAGATTTCTCCTGCTCCTAATAGCCTCTAGAGTCCCAGATGGCACTCTTTCTTTCTGTGTGGCATGCTTTGGCCCCAATCGGGCTCAGGCTTCCCCAATACCTATATCTTTGTGCTGTGTCTCTAGGAGTGAAACCCTGAGAACCCAACCTAATGTTAATGTCAGGCCCTAGGAGGATGGAAATCTCAATCGGCTGGCTCTGCGACCCTATCGGGGCTGAGGAGAGTGGGTTGGGGAGACTGTCGGCACAGTGTTTAGGGGCCAGGAATCTGCTGGAATTGGTTTCGTCTGGGCTTGGGTCAGGTGTTCCCTGAGGTTTCTCCGTCTCAGAGTGCTTTCTGGAGTCCCAAATGGCAGCCATGTATAGTGTTGTGTCTTTCCTTGTATAGTGTTGTGTCTCAGAGATAAGTGTTTTTCATTTTCATCAGGCGTCCGTGACCAATTTGATGAATGCTTCCATATTCATGAATGATGATATTATGGTAAGTGGGTTCCTGTACAATGTTCTTTCTTACCTATAAGTTTATGGCACTTTGGTTAGGTTGCTGCAATTACTTATGATAGGGAGTCCACATTAACCAAAGATATTGTATGTTGTAAGATGGTTCCTGTACACTGTTGTTTCTCAGTTATATGTTCGGAGGACTTACCCAGTGGAACCATAACCACCTTGATTCATGCTTCCATCTTCAGAAGGCTGATGTGATTTGAAGGGCATTATCCTCACACCATTGTTTCTTAGCTATAAGTATGGGAAAATTTCCCTAGGCCTACACACACAATGTTGAATAGGCATCAGTATTGATTAGGCTGATGTTAGTTGAAGGTGTTTTCCTGTACACGGTGGTTCATTACCAATAAGGATGGGGAATAGTCCTCAAGATTCAAGAAACTATTCATTAATGCTTCCATATTCATGAAAGATGCTGTTAATTGTTAATGCTATTCTGTAAAGTGGTGTTGTCAAGGGATAGGTATGTGGTCCTTTTCTTCTGATTCTACCTCCTCCTTGGTTCATGTTTCCATATTCGTGAATGGTGATGTTCATTGTAAGGGGTTCTATCCTCTACACGGTTTTTTCTTAGATATATGTATGCGGTTTGGTGATTCATACATCCCCTATTTTCTGAAGGATTGTATAATCATGAGGGTGATTTTAGCTGAGGGCAGTCCCTATACACTGTTGTTTCTTACAGATATGTACTTAGACCTTTCCTAAAGCTTCGACAACCACTTTGAGTCATGCTTCCCTATTTCTAATCAGTGATATTATTGGTAGACATTATCCTGACACTGTTGTTTCCTAGAGAGAAGGGTGTGGTAATTTCCCTAGGACTGCAACACAATTTTGCGAAGGGATCCCTATGCAGGAGGTTGCTTTAATTGGAGGACGGTTCAAAGACACTGTTATCTATTACGTACAAGAATGGGGCACAAATTTCATGTTTCAAGACCACTATGGTAAAATCTTCCTTACTCTTGAAAGATGATGTTCATTGGTCTTTCCTTGTATAGTGTTGCGTCTCAGAGATAAGTTTTTGGCACTCTTGTCAGGCTTCCACAACCATTTTGGTTAATGCTTCCATATTCATGAATTTTGATATTAGGGCTAAGTGGGTTCCCGTATACTGTTGTTTCTTACAGATAAGTTTATGGCCTTTTCATTACATTGCCACAACCATTTACGATAAGGATGCCACATTAACCAAAGATATTGTACGTTGTAAGATGGCTCCTGTACACTGTTGTTTCTCAGCTTTATGTTCGTAGGCCTTACCAGAGGGTACCCTAGTGACCTTGACCGATGCTTCCGTCTTTAGGAAGGCTGATGTGACTTGAAAGGCATTATCCTGACACTGTTGTTTCTTAGCTATAATTATGTGGACCTTTCCCTAGGCGTACACACCCAATCTTGAATAGGGATCAGTGTTGAGGAGGCTGATATTAGTTGAAGGTGTTTTCCTGTATACGGTGGTATATTACCAATAAGGTTGGGGCACGGTCCTCAAGATTTACAAACTTTTCATTAGGGGTGCCTGGGTAGCACAGCGGTTAAGCGTCTGCCTTCGGCTCTGGGCGTGATCCTGGCGTTATGGGATCGAGCCCCACATCAGGCTCCTCTGCTATGAGCCTGCTTCTTCCTCTCCCACTCCCCCTACTTGTGTTCCCTCTCTCGCTGGTTGTCTCTATCTCTGTCAAATAAATAAATAAAATCTTTAAAAAATAAAAATAAAAAATAAAAACTTTTCATTAATGTTTCCATATTCATGAAAGATGATGTTAATTGTTAATGCTATTCTCTAAAGTGGTATTGTCTTGGGATATGTATGTGGTCCTTTCCCTCTAATTCCACCTCCACCTTGGATCATATTTCCATATGCGTGAATGCTGATATCCATTGTAAGGGGTTCTTTCCTGTACACTGTTGTTTCTTAGATATACGTATGCGTGCCTTTGGTGATTCATAACCCCCTATTTTCTTTTTTTTAGTGTTTTTTTAATTATTTTATGTTAGTCACCATACAGTATATCCCTTGTTTTTGATGTAAATTTCAATGATTCATTAGTTGCGTATAACACCCAGTGCACCATACAATACGTACCCTCCTTAATGCCCATCACCAGCCTCTCCCATTCCCTCACCCCTTACCCCTCTGAAACAATCAGTTTCTATCTCAGAGTCCATTATCTGCCATGCTTTATTCCCCCTTCTCATTAACCCCCCTTTTTATCCCTTTCTTCTCTTACCGATCTTCCTAGTTCTTATGTTCCATAATTGAGAGAAAAAATACGATAATTGTCTTTCTCTGCTTGACTTATTTCACTTAGCATTACCTCCTCCAGTACCGTCCATGTTGCAGCAAATGTTGAGAAATCATTGGTCTTTCCTTGTATACTGTTGTGTCTCAGAGATAAGTTTTTGGCACTTTCGGTAAGGCTCCACGACCACGTTGGTGAATGCTTCCATACTCATTATTAATGATGTCAGGGCTAAGTGGGTTCCCGTACACTGTTGTTTCTTACAGATAAATTTTTGGCATTGTAGTTATGTTGCCAGAACCACTTACAAAAAATTGTACGTTGTAATATATTTCCTGTACACTGTGGTTTCTCAGGTATATTTCAGTAGGCTTTTCCTAATGGTACTATAACCACCTAGATTCCTGCTTCCATCTTCAGGAAGGCTGATGTAACTTGAAGGGCATTATCCTGACACCGTTGTTTCTTAGCTATAAGTATGTGGACCTTTACCTAGGCCTACAGAGCCAAAATTGAATCGGGATCAGTGTTGAGGAGGCTGATGTGAGTTGAAGGTGTCTTCCTGTACACAGTGGTTCATTAGCAATAAGGATTGGGCAGAGTCCCCGAGATTCCAGAACCTTTTCATTAATTCTTCCTTACTTGTGAAGGATTATGTTCATTGGTCTTTCCTTGTATAGTGTTGTGTCTCAGAGATAAGTGTTTGGCACTTTAGTCAGGCTTCCACGTCCAATTTGGTTACTGCTTCCATATTCACGAAGGATGATGTTAGGGCTAAGCGGGTTCCTGTACACTGTTGTTTCATATAAAAAAGCTTAAGGATTTTCTTTACGATGCCACAACCACTTACGATAGAGATTCCACATTAACCAAAGATACTGTATGTTGTAAGAGGGTTCCTGTACACTGTTTTTTCTCAGCTTTATGTTCGAAGGCCTTTCCTAACGGTACCATAACCACTTTGATTCCTCCTTCCATCTTCAGGAAGTCTGATGTGACTCGAAGGGAATTATCCTGACACCGTTGTTTCTTATCTCTAAGTATGTGGACATTTCCCTAGGCCAACACACCCAGTGTTGAGTTGGGATCACTATTGAGGAGGTTGATATGAGTTGAAGGTGTTTTCCTGTACACGGTGGTTTATTACCTAAAGGATGGGGCAAAGTCTTGGTAATTCCAGAACGTTTTCATTCATGCTTCCATAATCATGAAAGATGGTGTTCATTGGTCTTTCCTTGTATAGTGTTGTCTCTCAGAGATACGTGTTTTGCACTTTCGTAGGCTTCCACGACCATTTTCGTTAATGCTTCCATGTTCACGAATGATGGTGTTAGGGCTAATTTGTTCTTGTACACTGTTGTTTCTTACAGATTAGTTTATGGCATGTTCTTTACGTTGCCACAACCACTTACGATAGGGATTCTACACTGAGCAAAGATACTGTACGTTATTTGTTATTTTTTTACTTTAATTTCTGCCAGATTTGGTCTCATTTCTGCCCTTAGAGATTCTATATTCTCATCAATATTTTCGTTAATACTTTTTCAAGTCTACACACCATCTTCACCTTTGTTACTCTGAATTCCATTTCTGATAATTTGGTTATGTCCATATCCATTAGTTCTGTGGCAGAAGCCACAGACTCATTTTCTTTTCTTTGCTGGGGCGGATTTCTCCTTCTAGACATTCTAATGAGAAGTTGTGGGTTTGTCCAGAGCCCAAATTATTGACTGGGACCCAGGCCATGAGCCCTTGTTTTATGGGGATCTTAGGGATGTGGGCTTCTTGATTTTTCAGCCTGCCTTCTGGGGGAGGGGCCTGCCAAGCCGATATTAAGGTTAACCCTGTTTGGGTATAGTCTCCGTGTCCCCTGCAAGGGGGGATGGGGATGGGCACAGAGTAATTCGGTATTTCCAGGCTTTTGTTCTCTGGCGGCTTTCCCTGGTGTTTTGCTGTGCCTCTTCTGAGAGCCAGAGCAGCAGTGGCCAAATTTCATCCTCTGTCTCAGAGGGATTGCGGACAGTTCTCCACTGATGTTCTGGCCACTTTAACTCTGTTTCTGTTGGTGCTGCTCAACCCTGCACTGTCCGGGATGTGAGCCCCACACCTGGCATCCCAGCTCTCACCTACAGGGCCAGTGTGTCTCTGTCCTTTGTGTTTCTAACACCGCCAGCCACCAGCGTCCCCTGAATGCTCCAGGAGCATTATGTGTCTCTTTCTTACACACTTTTGCACATGCTTCCGTTTTCATGACAGAGGACTGTGAGATGCCAGATGGTTTCTCTACGGTGTATATGGCACTTTCCTTATGTTTTCTTAGGCACCTGTACAAACGGTTTCATCTTCACCACCGAAGATGTGACTTCAAAGATGGCTTTGGTACAATGTTCTTTCCTAAGATTGGTTCACCTCCCTTTCCTTATGCTTTTATTCCCAATCAGACACATGCTTCCATCATCATGACAGTTTATGGGACTTGGAAAACCCTCTCCATACCCTCTTCTTCCTGAGATTACGTCTATGGCTGTTTCCTTAAGGTTCAACACACGTATTGGTAAACCCTGGTGTTTTCACTGATCAACGTTGCCTTGTCTCTACAAAAACATGGTTCGCTGAATTGACTGATGGCACTTTCCTTTCGTTTTCACACAACCTTTTTGAAGGGCTTTCCTCCTCATGACTGATGTGAGTTGAGAGATGCTTTCTGTGTAGTGTTCTTACGTCGTTAAATGAAGGGCATTATCTTGATGCTTGCAGATACCGTTTGGCACAATGCTCCCACTTCATGACACCAGATGTGAGGTGCAAGATGCTTTCACATAGAGTGTTCTCTCCTTGAGTAAAGTAGGTGACCCTTTCCCTATGCATTCGTAGACACTTTTTTTTTTATAATGATTTTTTATTATATTATGTTAGTCACCATACAGTACATCCCCGCTTTTCGATGTAAGGCTTGATGATTCATTAGTTGTGTATAATACCCAGTGCACCATGCAATATGTGCCCTCCTTACTACCCATCACCGGCCTATCCCATTCCCCCACACCCTCCCCTCTGAAGTCCTCAGTTTGTTTCTCATAGTCCATAGTCTCTCATGTTTCATTCCCCCTTCTGATTACCCCCCCTTTCTTTATCCCTTTCTTCCCCTACTGATCATTCTAGTTCTTATGTTCCATAGATGAGAGAAATCATATGATAGTTGTCTTTCTCTGCTTGACTTATTTCACTTAGCATTATCTCCTCCAGTGCCGTCCATGTTGTAGCAAATGTTGAGAACTCGTTCTTTCTGATAGCTGAGTAATATTCCATTGTATATATGGACCACAACTTCTTAATCCAGTCATCTGTTGCAGGGCATCTCAGCTCCTTCCACGATTTAGCTATTGTGGACATTGCTGCTATGAACATTGGGGTGCATATGGCCCTTCTCTTCACTACGTCTGTATCTTTGGGATAAACACCCAGTAGTGCAATGGCTGGATCATAAGGTAGCTCAATTTTTAACTTTTTAAGGGACCTCCACACTGTTTTCCAGAGTGGCTGTACCAACTTGCATTCCCACCAACAATGTAGGAGGGATCCCCTTTCTCCACATCCTCTCCAACAATTGTTGTTTCTTGCCTTGTCTATTTTTGCCATTCTAACTGGCGTAAGGTGGTATCTCAGTGAAGTTTTGATTTGAATTTCCTTGATGGCTAATGATTTTGAACATTTTTTCATGTGTCTGTTAGCCATTTGTATGTCTTCATTGAAAAAGTGTCCATATCTTCTGCCCATTTTTTGATTTATTTGTTTCTCGTGTATTGAGTTTGAGAAGTTCTTTGTAGATCTTGGATACCAGTCCTTTATCTGTAGTGTCATTTGCAAATATCTTCTCCCATTCCGTGGGCTGCCTCTTAGTTTTTCTGTTTCCTTGGCTGTGCAGAAACTTTTAATCTTGATGAAGTCCCATAAATTCATTGTATCTTTTGTTTCTCTTGCCTTTGGGGATGTATCATGAAAAAGGTTGCTTTGGCCGATGTCGTAGAGATTGCTGCCTATGTTCTCCTCTAGGATTTTGATGGATTCCTGTCTCACATCGAGGTCTTTCATCCATTTGGAGTTTATTTTTGTGTATGGTGTGAGAGAGTGGTCAAGTTTCATTCTTTCGCATGTGGCTGTCCAATTTTCCCAGCACCATTTATTGAAGAGACTGTCTTTTTCCCACCGGATGTTTTTTCCTGCTTTATCAAATATTAGTTGCCCAAAGAGCCGAGGGTCCATTTCTGGGCTCTCTATTCAGTTCCATTGGTCTATGTGTCTGTTTTTGTGCCAGTACCATGCTGTCTTTGTGATCACAGCTTTGTAGTACAGCTCGAAATCCGGCATTGTGATGCCCCCAGCTTTGTTTTTCCTTTTCAACAGTTCCTTGGAGATTTGGGGTCTTTTCTGGTTCCATACAAATTTAAGGACTATTTGTTCCAGTTCTTTGAAAAATGTCATTGGTATTTTGATCGGGATAGCATTGAAAGTGTAGATGGCTCTGGGTAGCATGGACATTTTAACTATGTTAATTCTTCCGATCCATGAGCATGGAATATCTTTCCATCTTTTTATGTCTTCCTCAATGTCTTTTAAGAATGATTTATAGTTTCTAGAATAAAGGTCCTTTACGTCTCTGGTTAAGTTAATTCCAAGGTAACGTATGGTTTTTGGTGCTATTGTAAATGGGATGGATTCCCTAATTTCTCTTTCTTCGGTCTCGTTATTCGTGTACAGAAATGCAACTGATTTCTGAGCATTGATTTTGTATACCGCCATGTTACTGAATTGCTCTATAACTTCTAATAGTTTGGGAGTGGCTTCTTTTGGGTTTTCCATATAGAGTATCATGTCATCTGCGAAGAGAGACATTTTGACTTCTTCTTTGCCGATTTGAATACCTTTGATCCCTTTTTGTCGTCTGATTGCTGTTGCAAGGACTTCTAGTACGATGTTGAATAATAGTGGCGAGAGTGGGCATCCTTGTCGTGTTCCTGATCTTAAGGGAAAGGCTTCCAGCTTTTCCCCATTGAGAATAATATTTGCAGTAGGCTTTTCATAGATGGCTTTTATGAGATTGAGAAATGTACCTTCTATTCCTACACTCTGAAGGGTTTTAATCAGGAAAGGATGCTGTATTTTGTCAAATGCTTTTTCGGCATCGATTGAGAGGATCATATGGTTCCTGAGTCTTTTCTTGTTGATATGATGTATCACGCTGATACACCATATCGATCAATCACGCTGATTGATTTGCGAATATTGAACCACGCTTGCATTCCAGGTATGAATCCCACTTGATTGTGGTGGATAATCCTTTTAATGAACTGTTGGATTCTATTAGCAAGTATCTTGTTGAGGATTTTGGCGTCCATATTCATTAGGGAAATCGGTCTGTAATTCTCCTTTTTGAGGGGGTCTTTGCCTGGTTTGGGGATCAAGGTAATATTGGCCTCATAGAATGAGTTTGGTAGCTTTCCTTCTGTTTCTATTTTTTGAAATAGCTTTAGGAGAGTAGGTATTATTTCTTCTTTTAATGTTTGGTAGAATTCCCCAGGAAAACCGTCCGGGCCTGGAGTTTTGTTATTTGGAAGGTTGTTTATCACTGACTCAATTTCTTCATCATTAATTGGCCTGTTTAAGAAATCAGTTTCTTCCTGTTTCAATCTTGGTAGTTTATAGGTTTCCAGGAAGGATTCCATCTCTTCCAGATTGCTTAGTTTATTGGCATATAGCTGTTGATAAAAATTTCTAATAATCCTTCCAATTTCAATGGTGTTCATCGTGACCTCTCCTTTTTCATTCATAATTTTAATAATCTGGGTCCTTTCTCTTTTCTTTTGTATAAGTCTTGCCAGTGGTCTGTCAATTTTATTGATTCTCTCAAAGCTTCTAGTCCTGTTGATCTGCTCTACTGTACTTCTGGTTTCTGCTTGATTGATTTCAGCTCTAATTTTGGTCAACTGCTTCCTCGTGCGTGGATTAGGCCTGTCCCTCTGTTGCTGTTCCAGCTTCTTGAGGTGAGAATATAAAAACTGCATTTTAGATTTTTCTATTCTTTTGAGTGAGGCTTGGATGGCTATGTATTTCCCCTTAGGACTGCCTTTGTAGTATCCCATAGGTTTTGGACTGTTGTATTTTCATTCTCATTGGTCTCCATAAATTGTTTAATTTGATTTTTGATTTCCTGGTTTATCAAGTCATTCCTGAGCAGGATGGTTCTTAGTCTCCAAGTGTTTGAGTTTCTTCCAAATTTTTCCTTGTGGTTGAGTTCCAATTTCAGAGCGTTGTGGTCTGAGAATATGCACGGGATAATTTCAATCTTTTGGTATCGGCTGAGACCTGTTTTGTGTCCCAGAACATGGTCTATTCTTGAGAATGTTCCATGGGCATTAGAATAGAATGAGTATTCTTTGGTTCTGGGGTGTAGTGTTCTCTATATATCTATGAGGTCCAACTCGTCGAGTATGGCATTCAAAGCCTTTGATTCTTTGCTTAGTTTTTGCCAGGGTGTTCTGTCTATTTCTGAGAGTGGAGTGTTGAGGTCCCCTACTATTAGTGTATTTTATTTATATGTCTCTTTATTCTGGTTAAGAGTTGGCTTGTGTATCTTGCTGCTCCCCTGTTGGGGGCATATATATTTATAATTGTCATATCCACTTGTTGAATACTTCCTTTAAGAATAATATAGTGCCCTTCTGCGTCTCCAACTATAGTCTGTAGTTTAAAATCCAGTTTATCTGATATGAGAATTGCTACCCCAGCTTTCTTTTGAGGTCCATTTGCGTGAAAGATGGTACTCCATCCCCTTACTCTCAGTCTGAGTGCATCTTTGGGTTCGAAATGAGTCTCTTGTAGACAGCAAATGGATGGGTCATTTCTTTTTAGCCAATCTGCAACCCTGTGGCGCTTTAAGGAAGAATTTAATCCATTAATATTAAGACTGAGTACTGAGAGATATGCTTTTAATGCTGCCATGTTGTCAGTAAAGTCTTTGTATTGGCTGTGACTTTCTGTTTTGTATCACTCTTGGGGCCTTTTTACTTTTATAGAACCCCCCGTAATATCTCCTGTAGGGCTGGTTTCGTGGTTACGAAATTGGTTAGTGACTGTCGATTCTGAAATGTCTTTATTTCTCCATCAATTCTGAATGACAGCCTTGCTGAATAAAGGATCCTTGGCTGCATGTTTTTCTCTGAAAGAGCTTTAAAAATGCCCCCCAACCCTTTCTCTCATTCCAGGTCTGTGTAGACAGGTCTGACATAATTCTGATGCCTTTGCCTTGGTACGTGAGAAATTTCTTTGCCCTGGCCGCTTTCAATACTGTATCCTTGCATCTAATATTTGCGAAATGCACTATGACGTGACGTGGCGTAGGTTTGTCGTGGTTGAGCTTGGGAGGGGTCCTCTCTGCCTCTTGGACACGAATGTTTGTTTCCCTTGCTAGATTAGGGAAGTTTTCAGCTACAATTTGTTCAAATATCTC